>NW_027468663.1:49719497-49813004 GCF_046254945.1 Alosa pseudoharengus | reverse complement strand
TCACACACGTCTGAGACGGAGGCAGGGAGTGGAATAGAGTGTGTGTGTAGAACAGCAGATAGAGTTTCAGCCCTGAAACCCTACCAGGACCATCAGCTAAGTAATGTGATGTCCCAACGTCCCTCTTCTGTAACATTCAATGAAATTAGGCTTGAAATGTCTTGACATCAGCCTATCAAATATTTAGATTTCAAAGGTTATGCTTCTATCCAAATGCATATTTCATACATTGGTTTCTGTACCAAAGTCTTCATGTTCATGTTTTCCCTGCTTTACTTATTGTGCCGTCCCCATCTTGATTGCATTATGCAATTACATAACTTTACAAGGTGAAAGGGATTCTTTAACGGTAACCATTAAGACCCCATAATCCCAAATGACTTCTCACATGCGAATAATAGACGTAAACAACATCGATGGCCCCATTTTTGTTGGCAGGCTGTGGAAACCACAAGGGAGCCACATGCCTTGCTATAATGTTTATATGCTCTTGGCGTTTGCAGCTACAGTAGCTGCTTACTCTCCTCTGGGAGTAATGACCTTAATCATAGTGGGCTTTAAGTAGCATCGCATCAGCAGTAGAGATCCTGAGAAGGGCTATCTGATTACTCCCTCCCTACTTAATCAAACTGAGAGGGTGTTGTCTGTGAGGAGCAGACTGAATACTGTTTAATGTTACCATCGAAGGGGCTTGTAGGATTGGTTGCTTTGACTCGGACTCGTGCTCCAGGCTGTTGTGTTGTGTGCGCCGTATCATAGGGTTCATCAGGGGAGGAGTCTGCCTGAAAGGGCCTTTTCCTACTACGCCGCCATCGCCGTCCTGCTAATGGGCCAGTACTGCAACATACATACAGAGAGGACTGCAGATAGCCATCAGTGACTGCAGCATGCCGCGCCTCCTGTAGGGTGGAGATGACGAGAATGACCACTGTTGCGAGTGATGTAAGAGGCTGTGGTCCATCTGGACTCTGGATCAAAACCTCACGTCATAAGAATTCTTCCCAATGGCAGTCTCAAATGGTCTCATCAGTATTGCCCAATAACTTTGGACTATTATTTCAATGCACCGACAGTTGTTTAATGCATTAATATTATCATATTAATAACATTTGGACTGTTTGGACATTGTTAAGCTTCTTTTCACTCTTCTAATAATTGACTTTTAAACATATGTAGCAAATTTGATTACGATTATAAATATCTATGTTTGTTTTGCTCTAATCGTGTCTTAGTCTTGACCCGACCATCTCTCTCTCACACTCCACACCATTATGCACAGGCAGCATTCACTATATGGAGTCAACAAATCACCCACTCCAGACTGTCCAGCATTTACTTATGTGTTATGAGTAAATATGCTATTGATCCCTGTACTGGGACTGAACATGAGGCACACATTCGAGACAATTGCTAGTAAATCATTTGGCTCTAATGTGGTTGAGAATTCCCCCGATGCCTCGCACTCCACTGAAGACCCATTGTTCTCATCCACTGATCCACCCCAATCATGACAATTATTATTTAAAAAGAAAAAAAACTGAAGAAACAGAAAAGGCCTAGAGGTTTCTTCTGAGTCCCTGCTGAGTGTACAGTATTGCTGAACTCCAGATGAACCCTTCTATTTTTAATTCCCCAACTTTGACTTATTTATCAGGCAGACGTCTACACCCTTCCTGCACCAGCCAGCTCGCGCCACTCCACTGAGGTCAAGGCAGGACGTAGCAGCAGCATCTCTGTTGTCTCTCTCTGTGTGTGTCTGTGTGTGTGTGTGTGTGTGTGTGTGTGTGTGTGTGTGTGTGTGTGTGTGTGTGTGTATGTGTTTGTCTATGGTGGGGGAGAGGGGAATGAATAAACAGCTAAACAACCACAGACCAGATGAGACAGCAGTCCCTCTCGCTCTGTCCCCCACACAGCTGGCCTCTCACCATGATTTAGGACAGGCCATAAAAAAGACCTGCCGTGATGCAACCAGGGGCCGAGGTCCAGGCTATAAAAGAAGACATTGAAGACATTGCCTATTGTGTAATTCAGAAATGGGAGGAAAATCAATACTACTAATAACTAATAAAACAAAAAATAACCTTATGTATCAGGCTGTTGGATGATTCTCATTCATCTGCCACACTGATAGGGAATAAAATTGTCTTTTCTTTTAAGCTAGGTCCATTGCCCTGCTGCGGGGCAGTAACGAGAGGTTGAAGTGTTCCCTCATTCCGTGATAAAGCAGCCGGGGTGACCAGGGCAATGCTGGGTTAGAGCCGTCCCCGTGGTGACAGCTTGCTCTGTCAGAGGTCATGCTGTGCCCGTGTCAGACCCCATTACACCCAACGGGGCCCAGTTATCTTTTCATAAAGGGTCAATTAGACAGGACACCTACCATTGGGTTAACCAGCAGAAGACGCTCAATGACCCACAATTTATGTGAGCGTCTGTTTGCGGGGCTGAGAGAGTGGGTGTGGGTGGAGTGTATGTGTGTGCTGGGGTCTATTTGGGGTGTGCCTGTATGTACAGAGAGTGTGTGTGTGTGTGTGTGTGTGTGAATAGAAAGGAGGTGCTAGCCCTGGAAATAGGCTGTGTTTATAATCTATAAATGGACATAGCATTTTGTGAAAAAATTACTAAATATCACTACCTCTGAGAAAATTTTGAATCCTTTTTGTAAGAAATGTGTGTGTGTCTGTATGTGTCGGGGGGAGCTGCATTTGGTGTGTGTGTTTGTGAGCATGTGTCCGTGTGTTTGTGTGTGTGTGTGTGTGTGTGTGTGTGTGTGTGTGTCTGAGATGGGTGGGGTTGTATGTGGGCGGTTAGAGACACACAATGCCTCGCCAGGCCCCCCTTTAGACTCTGAAGAGGTCTCTTAACCTCGGCTGTGGATCTGGGATGGATTTACTGGAGAAGTCAATTGGGGCAGATTTCTTTATTTATAAACCTCTTCAGAAGCCAGATCTGGTGAGAGGGCATCGGCCAAGTGACGGGAGGCTGTTTCCTGGTGTGGTTTCTCTGGGTAATCTGTGCTGCCGTGCAGCGGATACTGCACCACCGTGTGTTCCATCTCACTTATCTTCCTCGTGAAGCGATGACCATGTGTGTGTGTGAGTGTGCGTGC
This sequence comes from Alosa pseudoharengus, assembly GCF_046254945.1. Classification (NCBI taxonomy): domain Eukaryota; kingdom Metazoa; phylum Chordata; class Actinopteri; order Clupeiformes; family Clupeidae; genus Alosa; species Alosa pseudoharengus. The sequence continues at coordinate 49,809,898 of NW_027468663.1, read as the reverse complement.
ATGCCGGTGTGTGTGTGCGTGTGTGTGTGTGCGTGTGCGTGTGCGTGTGCGTGTGCGTGTGCGTGTGCGTGTGCGTGTGCGTGTGTGCGTGCGTGCGTGCGTGCGTGCGTGCGTGCGTGTGTGTGCGTGTGTGTGCGCGTGTGTGTGTGTGTGTGTGTGTGCGTGCGTGTGTGTGTGTGTGTGTGTGTTGAGTAATCAGAGAGCAATGGTCCTGTAGACGGAATGACAATACACTGAGGTTGTGACCCATTTGATGTCGTAAGCGGCGCTCTCAGCGGCGAGGCTGGGAGCCATTATGGGCACGGGCTGGAGGCTGGGCCGCCAGAGGCCTCCGACCGCAGGCGGGTGAGGGGATCACACATGTGGCACGCAGCGCAGCGCAGCACAGCACACACAGAGATGACAGGCCGCCGCAGGAACCCTACACTAAGGCAGGGCCTTAGTCACACACACAAACACAGACAGACACATACACATACACACACACACAAACACACAGTGAGTAATCACTGCTGTTCTGTAATCTTGCTTCTTAAATGTATGCATGTGATATGTGGATTTGCACAAAAACACAAATAATGGTTCTGGCGAAGTGATTATGTGTTCATAATTGATGTCATTATGGAGGTGACTCATTTGAAGCACCAGCGTTTGCTCCAGAATGTTGGGTTGGGTGCTACAGAGAGCTCTCTCTAAGAGACAGGGCAGTTGATCTTTTTTAGGAGCATTTAGTCTCAAAACACTACTTGTCCAATCTGAGAGGATGAAAGGCTTCCACAAGAAATGCCTGAACACTCTCCTTCAAATGGCAGGACCAGCTGTTAGCCACATCAACATCACTGGTTTGACACCCGGGAGGCAGAAACATGTAACTGAACAGGCTGCCTCATAAGTATTGGATGATTTCTGAAAGAAAACCTTGCATCAGAAGTGTGAAGGTGTCTCCTCTTCATGTTAAGTTTGCCTTTAGGAATACACTTGTCACCTGTCAGGGCTACATGCAGGTGAGAGCACCCCCCCCCCTCCATCCACCCCTTCCGAGAATGCCGCCGCTGGATGGTATCGCACCAATGCCCTGCGGTTAACCAAGCGGTTTCCTAACTGCAGACAACTTGTTTATTTAAAGGCTTCCTTTAAACAGAGCGTTTAGGGACCCTTTAAATAAACATCCTTTCATTATTGGCCTAAAAACTTTCAAGGGCTGCAAACACAATGCTGTCTGGGGCACGGGCAGACTTTCGATTTCCTACCACCTGTGACTCCATTGTGCTAAAGGACTGTTCAAAAGTCCCGGCGTGGGACTTGAGTGACAGTTTGACTCGGCTCTGACCTATTGAACCACACGAGAGTGTGACACTGTCGTTGTTCCACAGCCCGCTAGTGTCAGAAAAAGCTGATAGAACGAACTTGACAGTGGCTGATAAGCACTCAGAGAGCACTATAGTCGGCAGTGCACACAGGAAGCAGTCCTGGCAGATGTGCTTTGTTCTTTGTGTACCTAAGATGCCGGCTGTGCCTTATCGCCAAGATATATGAGTGATTTCCTGCTTTCTCTTGGCACACGTCCAGAGGGAGATGTTATCAGCCAGGCCTGGCATGGGGACAACACTTATTGAGGAAGGAACTTCCTTATATGGGCTCGGAGTAATGTGTCGCAGCGCCGCTTTGTTCCGGGTCTGGATACCAGGCAGGGAGGTCTGTTGGGCTGGTGGCCAGGGTACAGTAACTCACTGGCCCCACTGTAAAACCACTTCCCCCGCGCAGCACTTCTCATGTTCACCCAGGGCCCGACCACCTGCCAAATGGACTTTTACAATTCATTATGAAATATATTCCCTATAACAGCAGCCTTCATTAATCAGCAGCCTTCGTTAATCTGGAGATTAAATTCAGAGCAATATTCAACAGAGCAATATATTCTTTATAACTCTTAGAATTGAGACGTGCGGTAACAGCTAATGGCACTGATTCCAACTCCACATGGGGCTGTAAATGTCTATATTCATTGATTCAAGTTCATACAAGCATATTTACCTGGCTATAATATTTCAGGGGTTGCTTTGTCATGCTTGACATTAGGTTAAACATTGTACTGAACTCCAGTCATTGTCTTGGCTGGCATTCAGTATGGAAGTACTTGGCCTATTCGTGTGGTAGAGAGGGAGCTATAGCTTAGCTGCTTCAGGGAACCACGCCCTGTCTCAAAGTCAAAGCTACAAACCTAGTCTTTAATGTCCACTTTACTAATCATAAATAAATTTGCTCTTCCCCTTGTTAAAAAAAAATGTGTAGAGAAGGATGTGTGACATGAATTCATTTTTGCCCAGGAGAAGCATGCGATATAAGGACAGACTTCAGCTGCTGGTATATGAGCTCTTCTAGATACTGCACCTTCTCCATGTCTGTTACAGTAGATGTCAGAGCAGAACGTGCGCTGACGCACAGCCAACTCAGCCCTGGCTTTACCACAGCACATACATAGCACGTCACAGAACCAGCCATAGGAGCCACCACATGGGCACAGAGAGAGAGAGAGAGAGAGAGAGAGAGAGAGGGAGAGAGAGAGAGAGAGAGAGAGAGAGAGAGAGAGAGAAAGAGGGAGAGAAAGAGAGAGAGAGAGAGGGAGAGAAAGAGAGAGAGAGAGGGAGAGAGAGAGAGAGGGAGAGAATGAGAGAGATTTTTCAGTAAAACCTCAATAAACAACCTGTATCTATTGTCTGCACTACTGCATGTCTGCCTCTTCTCCACCTCAACCCCCCCACTCTCTCTCTCTCTCTCTTGTTCTCTCTCTCTCTCTCTCTTGCTCTCTTGCTCTCTCTCTTGTTCTCTCTCTCTCTCTTGTTCTCTCTCTCTTTCTTGCTCACTCTCTTTTGCTCACTCTGTCTCTCGACTCTTAAATGGAAAGGTGGGGTGCTAGGGCATGCCCCCCCCCCCCCCACTCTCTCTCTCTCTCTGGAAAGGTGGGGTGCTAGGGCGTGCCCCCCCCACTCCTCATTGTCAGGTTCGGTCTGTCATCTTATCTGCTTTGAAGCAGAGGCACACTGCTGCTTCACCTCCTCCTTGCTCCAGACGCACAATCCCTGTCGGTGCTCCGTGCTTTTGGGAAGGGCCGGATTTCTTTTTCCAGCTGTTATCTGCGCTCGCAGCCATGTGAAGCCGAGCCTGCAGGATAATGCCAGCGTGCCATGGCAGGGAAACCTGAAACTGGGTCACGGGGATATGCCAAGCAGCTGGAACAGCAGCCAGGGGGCACAGCAACACGGGGTGTCAGTCTCGCACACGCGTGCACGCACAAACACACACACAAACACACACACACACACACACATGCTCACGCACAACACACATCCTGTTCATCTGAGGGACCCCCCCTAAACACATTCCACCGAAGGGGAAGAATTATCCAGACACACCACATATCAGTGTAGCAACTAGCAACTTCACACCTCTTGCTATGCTTACAGACACACACACCCACACACACAAATGCCTCAGAACTGCCTACTCCTTTATTGTATACTGGATAATACAGATGGATCCAGTTCTTTGTTCTTTTTTACAGTGAGTATAATTGACCCACTCACACACTACTCTTGAGTCCTGCTCATTGTACCACATTACAGGGCTGCTCTCTGTGTACATTAGCTGTTTTCCCTGTGTGTGCCCGGTTCAGCACAATACCCATTTAGTCCATGTGTGGGCCTACCTCCACTGTGCTGCAGTAGCAATAAGTCAGATGACACCCATAATGCCTGTGTTTGTCTGTGTGTGTGTGCGCGCGCGTTTGATGTCTGACAGAGTGTGTACAGTATGTGTCCATGTTGGCGTGTGTCTGCTTGCATGGCTGAGCCTTGGTGTGACATTATGTACTGTATGAGTGCATGAGTACTTTGTTGGTGTCACAGCTGCACGGGCAAAGTATCGCAAGGCAAGGGAATCTTTGAAATACAGGAATCTTTATTCTAGAACACAACCACATAGACTATTAACCGACAAGGACTGAGAGGAGACAGAGGGTTTACATACACAATAGGTAACAGGGCACAGGTGGACAATGATCAAGGTAAAACAAGACAATAACGGGGAACAGGTGTGGAAACAGAAACGGAGGGAAAACTAACAAGACAGGAAGCACAGACCAAATAAGGAGATGGGGCGGAGACAAAGACAGGTGACAGGCAGGTAAACACAAAGCACATGGGGACAGGAGGTAAACAAAGGAGGGACAGGGAACACAGGATCGTTACAGTTGGTGGTTGTAAACAGGGGCGCCTGCAGGAATTAATGCTATGGTAAGCACCATCACCCCCCCTCACCCCCCCACCCCCCGCAAAAAAAAAAAAATCACTCGTGAACAATATTTGTCCGTTTTAGGTCTGTGCATTGGTCAGCAAAAAAGTAGCCTATAGCACAACAACATCCACATGCAATAATACAACGACAATGTCTACAATGCCCTAATCATTTGGACAACTTGATACAGCCCTATACAGGCTAAAGTTACCTTTAGTTTTGTTCTATTTTGTTCTAGCGTAACGTGACGTCTGGCTTTAGTGCAGTGTAACGTTCTGACAAGCACACCAATTGCCTACCTTGTTCTTGCCAATCTGGAATAACTCCTAGCTTTGCTGCCTCCATCCTTTGTTTTCGTTGTTTAAACTTGTGATATCCATTGATGAGTATTGAGTTAGTGAATTAGCTCAACATTGTGTGCTGATAACAATATATAGATAGCCAAGTAAAAGAAAACAACAAGTAGCCTATTGCGTGTCTGCGTGCATATTCTCTCTCCTGCTCAAACAAAATGCGTGCACGTTAATTTTGATAACGTGTTCACTAACTTAATGTAATAGAAAATGGTAAATAGCCTAATGGCATGCAGCTAAAGGGATACTGTGCATAGTTGGGAAGGTATGGTAGGCCAATTTGGTGTGAATACACACACATACAAGGGACATTTTCTGTTGTTGAGTAGCTTGATGGTACGCACAGTGCGTACGGACGTACACCTGCAGGCGCGCCTGGTTGTAAATAACAGTGTGTTTGCACTGCATGTGTGTGTGTACACACAATCATTTGTGTATGTGTGTTTTGTTTGTGTGTGTGTGTGTGTGAGAGAGAGAGAGTTTGAGTGTGTGTGTGTGTGTGTGAGAGAGAGAGAGTTTGAGTGTTTGTGTGTGTGTGTGTGAGAGAGAGAGAGCGTGAGTGTGTGTGCGTGTGCCTTTAATTGCCTGTGTACTTGTGCATCCAATGAAGACTGACTTCTTGGGCAGACAAGCTGTCTGAAAGGTCACCTGAGGCTGACCAGTAGCGTCTGGTGTGCTCTCTCTCTCTCTCTCTCTCTCTCTCTCTCTCTCTCTCTCTCTCTGTCTCTCTCCCTCTCTCCCCAGCTCGCCCATCCCTCACCAGAGCGTCTGCCTCTAGCCCCAGCTCATTACGAGATGAGGCTGGCTTACCCCTCAGGTCCCCTAATCACAGCAGGCCCTCTCTGAGGCCACCACAGTCTGCCCTGCCTCCACCCATTCCATTCCAAGTCTATTACCATCAAGTCAGAGTTGCCAGCTTAAATGAGTGAGGCATTTTGATCAGTGGCAAATGTGCTTGAGGAGGAGACTATTGTGAAGAATGTTGCATGATGCTACAAAAAACTTTTTTATTTTATTTCTGACCTCATGGGAAAGCTACGGTGCTACTGTATGCTGCAAGCTATGAATTGGAGAGAATGCAAAGAGAATAGGGTGTCCCGTTTCAAAGGGGCATCATGTCATTTCTACAAGTGGGAAAAAAAGAGTAGTTTATCAGCCCTAGGATGAGACCTGTTAGGCTCTCTCTTTGTCTCTCTCTCTCTCTCTCTCTCTCTCTCTCTGTCTCTCCCTCACTCTCTGTCTGTGTCTTGCCGGCTGTAGTGTGGGCAGTCTGTGGACAGCTGCCTGGTCTGCTCTGAGTATAAAGGGTAAACAGTGAGTAGCAGATTACCCTAATGCCCCGTAAGCCTGTGGTTACATAACCCCTCTGCTCTCATCCTTTGTTTTGATTTGGACGTCCCCACGTTGCCTGTATGCGTGTGCCTGAGTGGTTTCTAAGCGTGAAATAATCTTAAAGCCATTGTCTGTCAGCCTCTGTCAGCTTTTTGCTACCTCAGTAAAGTTAGTTTGATGCTCGACATTCATTTTACATTCAAAATGCAAACAACTGTGCAGCATGGAGACTGACATCCCTCTTGTAGTAAACTACAAGGCTTGTTTTTTAACACCTACTTTTTGGTTGATTTTCAAATGTACCTCTGCCATGACTTTTTAGTATTTCTTTCAAAATACAGAATCTATTACGCTCTTTGACCAGTTGACCCCACGACATTGAAACAATTGTGTGCGTATGTGTTACTGACAATAACTTGTCTGCAAAAGTTGTCTGCTCTGTTCAACACTCCCTTATCTGGATATGTAAGCCAATGACTGGTGACTTCGTCCACAGAGAGCAGAGGCTGAGTTGACCTAAACCCAGTGGTGCAGAGAGAGAGAGGGGGGGGGGGGCTTCAGTGACACCTCTCCCCGACCTCCCAAATTCACCCAGACTCCTTGCAGCTTGTCCTAATGTCAAAGACAGCTGTACATCATCAAATTCTCACAACGCCTACAGTGAAGCCTCACATTGTGCCACACACACACACACACACACACACACACACACACACACAGGATAGGACAGAGAATGCATTCGCATGACATTGGCATACTCGGATGCTCTGTGTAGCATCTCTCAAGGTATGCCACGTGTCATATCCCATCATCCCCCGCGTGTGAACTGACTGTTGGACCCCAGGTGACCAATCAGCGTGTGTCACAGCTCCCCTGGAGGACGGCGGATCCTGAAACAGAGGGGCCGCGGGTCAGGCCCACCTCTGCGGCAGATTGTAGTGAGACCCATTCACAAGTCACACGCCACATACTGGGTCGGGACTCCTGAACACATGCAAGATCCCACATCTGGCCAGAAAAACATGAAGGTTCAGCATGGCGAACACTAATGTCATGGCCTTTTACCAACACAGGGAATGACTGTCCTCCTGCTACAGTGAAGATCTGACTGGCCATTATGCATGATTCACACATCTCATCAGTTCTCATCAGTGTGGGGCAGCTGTGGCCTACTGGTTAGGAGGTTAGGGCTTCGGACTTGTAACCGGAGGGTTGCCGGTTTGAACCCCGACCAGTAAGAATGGCTGTGAGAAGTGTCTTTGAGCAAGGCACCTAACCCCTAAATGCTCCCCGAGCGCCGCTGTAGCAGGCAGTTCACTGCGTCGGGATTAGTGTGTGCTTCACCTCACTGTGTGTTCACTGTGTGCTGAGTGTGTTTCACTAATTCACGGATTGGGATAAATTAGAGACCAAATTTCCCTCACGGGATCAAACGAGTATATACTTACACATACAATCAGCAGCACCACAAATCCAATCACACTTACAGTCAATAACCACTGAGATCAGCAGGAAGGGATGGTGGTTGGAATAATTGCTTTCTAGTCCTCCACCCCCCCCCCCCCCTGCCCCCATAGAATGCTTTAGATAAGGAACACAGACACGATCTATCCTAGCTGGTATAACCAGATCAGTTCATATTGTGAATACGGGCGGGGCACGCTTCTTTGGGAATTGTTTCCAGGGCTGAGCCTGGCTAGCTCTCAGTCCTCACACACCGATGCACCGTGCAATCTGAAGTCGTCCAGGCAGAGATGGAGCTTTAGGATACTGCCCCCACCCCCAGCTCCCTGCAGACTGTGGCGGTTGCAGAGGCGGTGTGGCTTTCATGTGAGCGGTTGCTCGTAATGCACGCCGTGACACCTGTCGCTTTCACAAGCATGTCTCAGAATGAGCACCATTCCAGGAATCCCTCAGAGTGAGAGGAAAGTGGACCCTCCAGGGTGTGTGTGTGTGTGTGTGTGTGTGTGTGTGTGTGTGTGTGTGTGTGTGTGTGTGTGTGTGTGTGTGTGTGTGTGTGTGTGTGTGTGTGTGTGTGTGTGTGTGTGTGTGTGTGTGTGTGTGTGTGTGGAGGGGGGTGGAGTGGTAGGGGAAATAAGGTACAGCCAATCAGTCAAGGGTAATGAAGCACTAGAGCCGTGATCTTATCACACACTCTCTCCTGGGGCCTCCGAGGTAGTCCAGATCAGGTTACAGTAGGTCTGTCTTTTAAACACACACACACACACACACACACACATAGGACACATACTGTACATACACTCACATTTACAGAGATGCATTAAAAACAATTCATATATGTGCCAGCTATATACATATTTAGCATGCAGCCATTTTAACACAAACATGCACAAATAGATGCAGGTTCAGTTGGCCTTCGGCTTCAACAACTCTTTGATGGGGCCGATGTGTGTGTGTGTGTGTGTGTGTGTGTGTGGGAGGTTAGACTGTACATTGTGCAACCCTGAACTGTGGGCTTTGTTGTGTTAATGATTAAATACTACAGTGAGGACGTAGTAATGGTGAAAGTAAAACCCAGCCAATTTAACTTTATCATCTGTCTCAGTAAAAAATATACCAGGCCTGAGTGTGGGAACGAAGGGTCTGAAGATAATTGGCTCGGCCGTGGTATGGAACATGAGGGAGCGAGTAGGAGTGAACGGACTAAGAGCCAGGGCTGAATAAACAGTGACACACACCGCTGGTATGGTCACAGGAACCGATTACTCACAAAGAAACCCTTTTCCCTGAACTTCACTCATTCCAGAGTCAAAAATGAAAGTGGACCATATAAGACCATCCTGGTTACTGGGTGGAGGTCAGTGGTCCAGCTAGGCTTCCCTGAAAGAGCTGTGTCCAACAACACTACCACCAAGACCACGGGTCTGACTCCCAGCAGTCACATTATAGGTCCAGTTCCCTGCACTCAGCTGACTCACCGACACCAGCCACAGTGGCCCCATGGAGGAAGAAGGCTCCTTTAAATGAGCAGTTCCCCTGGCATTCCTTTTCACTTGCTGAGCGTGCTCCAGATAAACCCACAGCCTCCCCACTCTTTCAACTGTTGCAAGTGTTTCTCTTTTTCTTTTCATTTTCACGATTAGGAATAATATGGATTGTTGTGTCGGACAAATGCGTCATCTTAGTGAGTAAATGTAAATGATTGTCCGTAAAGGGTGATGGCCTATAGGAAGTGGTGGCTGATGACCATATTTGGCTGAAAGGGAGATGGCTCTGGCCCAAATGGTGCTTAGTGCTGGCATCAGCAAACAAGACCAACACTTCTCCTTTACAAAAAGCATGGAATCATTGGAATAAACCAATAAAGTGAAATGTTCTCTGATGAGTATCCTTAAGTAATTATGATGAGACAGTTGCACAGAGCTGAATTTGTGGTTGTCTCAAATCTCATATGATCGTTTTCACTTCCGATTTATGAAGGGTGTAACCAGCAGTGAAATACTGGTGCATAAAACTCTCACCAAATATTGTTGGAAGTACAGCAAACACATCTTTCTTTTAAACAAAGGCTTATCAGCGCAGCCATTGGTTGTGCTGAACAGCGCTGCTGTAGGCTACTCCTCTGTCTGTCATCATACAAAGCCCACCCCATACCAGATAAACAGTTGTGATTGGTTCCTGGGTTTCTGGTGATTTCGAAATCAGCAAATACACTTATCAGTTTGTCTGGGTTCACCCGGGCTAGGTTTATCAATATCACAAAGCATTTGCCCTCATAGAGATGTCGAAGAAAGATGACAAGACAAATCCATCCTGCTCCAAGCGGTGTATGAAGATTCGTGATTCATGTGCTGTTGCAGCAGACACTAACTTATGGCCTGGAAACTTGAGAGCTTTATTGTTTTTGCGGTGCTTTCATCTTGAGATAATCTTTGCTCTTTGAAGATATGTCCTTAATTGTTGCCCGCACCCACCATTCACTTACATGACGGTTTCCAATTCATTTTGCAATGACTGCAGGGATGGTGTTCACGTTATCATCATATGAGATTTGGATTTATACAGCTAAGTAATGGAGAATCCAGTCCATTGTCATCTTGTAATCTGAGAAGACAAACAAATCAACAAATAGGCAGTTTAAATGGAATCTCAAACAAAACAAAAAAACACATTAAACATGCTTTTTTTTCTCCTCCTTTTTCTGAAATTCAACACCTCCAAAATGACTACATTTTAATGTTACCATAGCATGTCCTCCAGGATAAACATGTCAGCCATATTGAATTCTGGAATTTGTATTCAGACGGTGTCAGAGAAGGCTGATGTCTGACTCTAGGGTCGTGACCCCAGGCATTTTAATCTTGCCTCCGGTGATCCCTGACCCTAATCTGTGGGTTGGGAACACAAGGGGTCAGAGGGAGGGTTTGGGGTGCAGACATCCCATAATAATAATCCACATATTCAATTACATGCCTCTCTCAGACAGCTTTGGTAGAACAGGCTTTGATTACAGTAGCACATGCTTCTGGAGACTTCACGGTGCATACTTCAGAACAATAACATATTTAGGCTGTGCCACCGCTTAGGCGCTTGGAAGCTGCCGTTCAATTAAAAGGTACACAAATGCGTGATTGACTGTGGGCGATAAGTATGTCTCTCCCAGGGCGAACATCTGGAGCCTCTGAATGTGATTACTGGCTCAGTCAGTCAGCAGTGTCTGATTATGGCCGAGGGGAGTTGGTGATTGCGACGAGTGGCTTGAGTCAGCCATCTTCACCGCGGTAGATCCACAATGTGTGGTCTGCTCTAACCCATCATATCTCAAGCTGATGTACTCGGGACATACGAAAGCAGCCACGAGTGGGCTGTAACCGCACCGTAAACTGTAAATAAACATTCTCCAGCGCTCCCGCTGGTGTAGAGTGTGACCCTGAGGATATGTGGATGGACGCGACGAGGCCCTCAAGATCACCAGATAGATTACTGTAAGATCACACGGAAGCGAAGGCAAGAAGAGTCTTAGGAGAAATTTGCTGAATAGCAAATCAATGTACTTGATGGTGATAATAATAATAATAATAATAATAATAATAATAATAATGATAATACTTTATCATAGTGGAGGATGACCCCATTAGGTGATGCTGAGGAATGGTCTTAACCCTAGTCCCCATCCCCTCCCCTGGCACCTTCCCAGTCCAGCTCAGTAAGTCAAACCAAAGAATATGATATGATTCTGCTCATGTTACACAGAACCAGAGGTCTCCCATTGATCTGTTCCTCTTCAAAGGTCAGCTCAGATTTCAAATGGAGAGCTTAAACCGGATCCCGGCCTCAAAGAGCTGTTAACACAATTAATGATAATTATTACTTGAGGAATTTGTAATTGAGATTGTAATGTTCAAGGGCTTGTGAGTGGCGTGCTGTGTTTCATGTGAGGCATGGTTGTCCACCTCTCCCAGTCTCTGGCCATGCTCTGCAGGTGCTGTTACACGAGTGAGGGTGAGCACTTACATACATACAGTATGCACAGACATTTAAACACATCTAAAAACACGCTCACAAGCATTCACACTGTGAATAAAGATACTCATACAAATACACAAGCACACACACACACACACACACACACACACACACACATCACACACAACCAGTGTTGGCAGGGTTACTTTCAAAACGTATTCCGTTACAGAATACAGAATACATGCCCAAAAATGTAATCTGTAACGTATTCCGTTACGTTACTCAATCTGAGTAACGTATTCTGAATACTTAGATTACTTCCGCATTGAATTGGATTTTATAAGTGTAGGAATGCGGCCATCAAATCCTGCTTAGGCCTACTAAACAGGCCTATTCTGGTGTGTTCTTCTGTTCCAAATGGCTGAAGTGTTAGGCCCACATAGGAGAATGTAAAGTCAACTATGCTACCTGATACAACTTTAAAATAGCAAGGTGACCACTAAAACTACTGTACAGCAGGCGACTAGGCTAATTAAAACAAACTAAATAAATAGGCTACTTTAAGGGCGTAGCCAGAAAATATATTAGTGCCTGTGAGATTTTTCGGTGGCATCAACCCAGTACAAGTGAGGGGCGCATATGACAGGTGGAACGCAAATGACCTGTAAATGTAAACACTATCTAGGCTACTGTATATCAGTGCTCTCAAAATGAACGTGATTGCGTAATGACAATCAAAAACCGCACGTTAAAATATGCTAGCCTACTCGCAAGAATAATTCTTCAGAGGCTCCACCATATAATTCATTTTAAAACGTAGGCTAGATCTAATTAGAAAAAAAAATAATCCATAAAGCTATTTTAAGTTAGAATAAAAAACTTAGAATGCAGTGCCTATTTTAGAGATTGGTTTAATTGTAGGCCTAGGTCTAAATCAACACGTGAACTATAGGCTCTGTTTATTGATTAGCAAACTGTGTAACCGATTGGCCGAAGTAGCCTGAGCTATTAATACTTGGGAAAATATCCTTTGAACAGACATCAGGAACCGCGATCAGTGAGGAACAGGAGTTACCTCCACTTACTTTACTCCTAATTTGCTGTGCAAACAGTCATTTCAGGGTCTCCGATGACGCGTCCATAATGCGCGCTGGCTGCGTTTTGAGGCTAGTGCAAGACGGCGGGGCTTGGATTTAAACATGGAAATCATAGATTGCTTTTAGGAGCTTCTGAGTTGCCTTTATTTATTTAGAGAGTGAATAAACTTATGAAACAGAGAAGTATCGTCATGTAATCCATTGGTTTCAACAATGTAACTGTATTCTAAATACCAACTATTTAACTTGTAACTGTATCGGAATACAGTTACTCATAATTTGTATTCTGAATACGTAACGCCGGTACATGTATTCCGTTACTCCCCAACACTGCACACAACACAAGTCATTTGTCATTCATGCTGACAAATATAGACAAAGTGTCTCTGGCTCATGGACTATCATAGACTTTCTCTCACTGTCTCTCTTTCACTCTGTCACATATAACACATACAGGTGCAAACGCACACACACACACACACACACACACACACACAGAGAGAGAGAGAGAGAGAGAGAGAAGCCAGTAGAGTTAACCTGTAGAGGCCCTGGGCTATGTTCTCACACTCTTGAAAGGAATGTTACATAAGTCTGCATTTAGTCCTGTAGTCTCCCTGCAGTACACAGTGAGTTAGCCAACCCGTGTTTGACCAAGGAAAAACTCTCCACAGACTGGGCTCAGGTCAGATCTGATGTCCCCTGGGCATTCTCACAGTACCCATGCACCCACTCCAATGCTAAACACATGCATGGCCTGCCAAGTTACACCCACTGAACTGTATACATTAGCAAGACTGCCCATATTTACAGTGACCAAACACGGCGCATTTTGTACACTGCTAATACGAGCTAGAAACGAAAACATGAGCCAAGCAACTGAGAGTCGCCCGATTCCATGTAAATCAGAGCAAGGGGGTTCAGCTACTGGGGGAAAGTGAGTGAACCACTACTGAAGCACCACTGTTATCTCACAGTTCTCCCAGTCAACCCCAAAATATGGCCCGTGTCATTTGGAGTCTCCGGGGACTCCCAGGCACAGATCCAGCATTGTGCCACAGAAGAAAAAATAATAATATGGGCTTTAAAAAAAAAAAAAAAAAAAGAAAAAAGAAAAGAGGTGGGGGGTGGTGGTGGCGGAGGAGGAGATTGTCTGGAGGGCAGCACAAGAGGCCTGTGTTGTGTGTCAAGTGACCTGACACAAGGGTGAACTCCCCACTCCGTGGCCCACACATCCTGGAGTGGGAGATGGGGGAGACGGGGGCGGCCCCGGGAGCTGGTCTGGAGAGCTGGAGAGCTGAGGCTCCACACACGCGGCGGTGTTTTCTTTTCCAATCATCTGTTAAAGGGAGAGAGGCCAAGCAGTACAGATACCCCCCTACCCAAACTCCATACACACAGACATGCGGTTCCCTGATCTGCCCCCTCTTCCTCCTCCTCCTCCTCCTCCTCCTCCTCCTCCTCCTCCACTTCCTCATCTCCATCGCTGCTTATTCAAACTCAGACCTGCCTCAATACAGCCTTTGTCAGCTGCAGAAGCCTGAGAAAACCTCTCATTGTGCAAAAGTGACGCCAAGCTGCAAGAGAGAGAGAGAGAGAGACAGAGAGAGAGGGAGAGAGGGAGAGAGGGAGTGTGTGTGTGTCTGTACAAGCCCTGGAGAAGGGCAAGAGAGAGAGAGTGTCACTGTGGTCAGTATTTTAAGAGCAGGCAATCCCCAGGTAAAATTCTTCACAGAACATGACCAAATTCTCCCTTTCACTTCCAGACCTTTGGGCCATAATACAACCAATCATGGAAATATGGACCGCATATCTGCTTCTCAGCCAGTTGTTTGACAATCAAACAACACAGATTAATCGATTAAAGAAAGTTGCATAGGAGTCCTGAAGAGACCCTGCCAAATAGTCTTCTATAACTAGCAGGTCTAAGTTAATGATCAGAAATACTAATCAAGACACTGCCCTCCCTCCCACCACCTTCAAGTGTGTGATGTATAAATTGTACATAAAGGCTACACAATGGAAGAGGAATCTAAATGTGACAGCTGTTGAATCCCACTGGCTTTGGACTGAGGTCCTGGTACATAAAGAGGCGGGGCCCTTGTGAGTTACGAGTTCTTAGGAAAAGCACTTTCAGTTACAGCCAATCAATCAGCAGTGTCACCCGAGAAGCAGCTGTTCCGTTCCCCAAATTTTCCAGCGAAACTGGAGAATCTGTGATGATGTCACTGCTTGCCTCCTATCTGCCCATCGTTTCCCAGTACCATGAGGTCAGACAGCCACATCTGCAGCCAGAGGTGGACAAGCACTACGGATTGCCAGCACACCACCATCTTCAAAAATGCATTGCAAATCAAATCAGAGATTGCAGTTGAAGGCAGTGAGCATTTTTTGAGCATTAAGCATTGCAGCAACGTCTCCCAGTTTAATGGGACTAGGACTTAATGGGTCTTCTGTTCCGTTGAGCAGGAGCATGTGTGTGTGGACAGGCACTCTGCCGTGCATGACAACCGTTCTATGAGAAAGGCCTCGCTGCTCTGATGAGAACATGCGTATAGAAAGGCGTGATGTTTGCATTATTCTCCCCTGCTGTTTAGACCTTGCATTGTCTGTGCACTGAAATCTGATGGTGGTCTGGCCGGCATTGGAGCCGTGGAGCCGTTGAGCCCTGGCTCAGTGCCAGAGGCCTGCGCTCATGACAACAGTCTGGAAATCCCCGTTATCAACAGCCAGTCCCCAACATCCTCTGGCCTCTGACCCCCTCAGGCCCTCTTCTCTCTCCACCCCTCTCCTCTGCTCTCCTTCCCTCCTCTCGTTCCCTCCTCTCTTGTCTTCCACTCTCCTCTCCTGTCCTCTTCCCTCCTTCTGCTTTGTCTCCTCTCTTTTCCTCTTCCCTTTTTTCTGCTTCCCTTCCCTCTTCTCTCCCTTCCTCTCTCCTCTCTTCTCCTCTGCTCTCTGCCCTTTTGCCATGGATGCAGGGTGTGTGTGTGTGTGTGTGTGTGTGTGTGTTTGTATGTGTGTGGCATGCCTGGGGAAATGATATTAGAGGTAATTATGGTATTTGTTGACTCAGGTCCTGGCCACATGGGCGAGAGCGGCTCTGTCGGAAACTACTGTTTGCCCAGTAATTCAGTGTTAAATAATTCAGTCCAACCTCTTGTTGAACGCTTACAAGGAAGTGTTGGTTCTGTGGAAAATGGACACATGCCCCACCGTACCAAGGGCATGTGGAAGACAATAGCTCCACTGAAGCGAATAATTGCATACTGCTGACAACCGGTGAAAGCAAGCGTGATTTCTAACATTTCTACACATGGGACATTACATTCAATTGGTCTATATCAACATATGAAGATTTTCTGTTTTTTTTATATATGTGATGACAGAGGACACTATTTTATGTGGAGATCAAAACACTCTCACAGTCAATCAAATTGGTTATTCAAAACATGAAGTGAAACAAGACACACACACACACACACAAACACACACACACACACACACACACAAGCATACACACCCACCCACATCAAACTGCAAACACACTCATTACTGATTAAACAATTATCGGTTGTAAACAGCTGCTATCAAAGAGGTAAGACGTATTGACTCTTTGGAAAGAGATCTGGGAGGCAACAAAACCTGCTGACCGCTAACATTGGAGCTCTCTGTCAGCTCCTGCAGATTACAGCACTTAACGCTCATTTCTGGCCAGCTATAAAACACTAAAACACATTAAGAATTCATTTCAAAAGCAATTCCTGGTCAACATTCATTTTTATGCTAAGGGGAACCTAAGGCCTCTGTCTCTTATTTTCTCATAGGCCCATCCTCAGTGTGTGACTTGTAATGGGCATGACCCCAAGATCCATGCTGAAGAGTGGGTGAAATGGGAACAACTGAGTTGAAAGACCAGGAGAGGAGAACAGGAAGAGATACAACAGACAGGGTCTTGGCCTGAGGCTGTGTGCACCCAGGAGCCCTGCATCAGTCAGCCTGAGAGAGAGGGTGAGAGAGAGAGAGAGAGAGAGAGAGAGAGAGAGACAGAGAGAGAGAGAGAGAGAGGGTGGTAGAGAGAGAGAGATAGAGAGAGAGGGTGGTAGAGAGAGAGAGAGACAGAGAGACAGAGAGAGAGAGAGAGAGAGAGAGACTCAGCAGCACAGCACAATGAGCCAAACCTGGAACTCCTGCTCCCCCTGCAGGCTCACACATATTCACCAATACAGCCCAACCCAAGACACACACACACACACACACACACACACACACACACACACACACTTATTCTCATATCAAGTTCAGTATCATGTATAGCAAATACACATTCACATGCAATTGCAATGCCTCACCAAAATAACATATAGACACACACTCACACACACACACACACACACACACACACACACACACACACACACACACACACACACACACACACACACACACACACACACACACACTCTCAATCTCTAGTTGCGCCTCTCACACCACACCCAGTCAGCCAGCAAGGACACATCTACATGTGA
Organism: Alosa pseudoharengus; assembly: GCF_046254945.1. NCBI lineage: Eukaryota > Metazoa > Chordata > Actinopteri > Clupeiformes > Clupeidae > Alosa > Alosa pseudoharengus. Next base: position 49,792,873 of record NW_027468663.1, on the reverse strand, counting down.
ATTCTCCCCCTCACCAAAATGTCTCTGGGGAGCGCAATGCACCAGCACAGCTCAGCTGGAGGAGGGTGCGGATTAAAAGCCATAACTTCAAACACGGTGATTAGGCATTTTCATAATCTCACCCAGGGGATAAACCCAGTGGGAGCTCCTCTGCAGTCCCATCCATCACACCACACTACACTCCAACACTCAGTGCGGGGCGTTGGGGGCTTGGGCAGTAGCTGCAGCAGCCTCTCCCTCAACTGCGCAGTGAAGGAGTAAATGACTGAGCTGAGTGAGTGAATGGATGGATGAATGGATGGATTTATGGATGGATGGATGGATGGATGATTGAATGAATAGATGGATGGATGAATGAATGAATTGATGGATGTTGGTGTCGCTCAAAGGAGGGACAAATATGAAAGTGCAATGGTCACAATTGTTGGCCTATGGGCATTGCCGTGACATGAATGTATTTCATATCCACCAACCACCAAGACACTTTTCTCCAAATGTATACTTCCGAAGGATAAATGTACCCGTAGGTCATAAGACTTTAGCACTTTCACAAAACACATAGTGAAAAAAGATCAATGATAAGAGGACTACTGTTTATGGCAGAGGTGGGCAAACTGCGGGCCGCCACACACTTTATTCCAGCCTGCCGAGCATTTAATTAGGTTATCATAAGCTGCTCACTATGGCATTGTGTTTAGCTTTACTGCAGACCGCTTTACTCTTTTTAGAGAATGTTTACAATGTCAAAACAGCATAAATAAGGATGATACTTTTTGGATCCTCTCTCAACTTCTTGAACATTATGCTAATCCATTTAATTGGGAACGCACCTGAGCGTGCACGAGAGGGAGAGAGAGAGTGGAAGGTTCCAGCTGGCTTGTCATTGTTGATAATATTGATATCTCCTTTTTGATATAAAAAACTTTTAAAAGGAAATCATAAAGGCAACAATAGTTCCCCACTACTGACCATTTATAAACTGTTAGAGGGAACAGCCATAGGCACAGCCATAGGCTATATTTGAATGGAGCTAGCAAAAGATCACTATGAGAATGTGTAGACACAATGCTCTTTAAGTGACAGTGCACTATTTATAAATGAGTTAAACAGTATAAAATTAGTAGTATTTCTTAAGAATGCTGTGTTTTTGTTTTGTTTTTTTGTTGGGGGATGGTGGGCTGTCGGCCAATTTTCAAAACCTAATGCGGCCCAAACGTTTGCCCACCCCCTGGTTTAAGGGAAGAAACACAGAACTAGCTCAAACTTGGATCACCAACTGTTATTCTGGTTGCAATACATTATTTTCCATTCCGCTTTTGAGATAACTCAGTCAGAGCTATGTAACAATATCCCCCCTGATATCATTTCTGGTGTATATTATGGGAAAAATGTACATGTCCCATAGACATGTACATTCCTTGACTGTATAGACATGGGGTAGTCCTCTCATAATCTTTTATTCTTTTAAACTGTATGGAGCTGTTAGGTCCTTTTTTCTCACTGGTTTTGTTGACTTCCCTTTGCCAAAATAAGAGGCTGCAGACGCAAGGCCGGAAATCCAAACAGGAAGTCGTTTGAGTGTGAATCAGCCTCTCGCTGCGGTGCTTCCTCTGGCTGCATCTGCTACTCATAGACTACTCTTTTCCATTCATGAAAAAACTCACCGGCCGCGACGCGCTGAAGATAGCCACTCTCTCTCTCTCATGAATGCACACTCAAGCACGCAGTTGCACACACACACACACACACACACACACACACACACACACAGAGAGAGAGAGAGAGACTCAGGACTTGAATGAATGAATGCCCACAGAGGTAAATGAAAGCCCAGAGGATCCTGTATTCTAGATCACGTTTAACTGTAAAATGAGCACCTCCCCCCCGCCCCAACACACACACACACACACACACACACACACACACACACACACACACCACCTTCACAATCATAACAATCATAGAGCAAAGAGATGAATGGGCAGCAGCAGTTCAAACTCAATACCTTCCACATGGTCTAACACTGTTCTCTATTTAAACCAAAAGAATCATATCCACATGGAAGGAAGTGTGTAAATCAAACAAAAGGGCTTTTGAACAAACAGATATACATGCCATATGACTACCATATGAACAGCATGAAGGTATATGACAAACAAATCCGCTTCATATAGGCTGCACACTGACATTATATTGTACATGCTTATAACAACTGACCCTGAGGTATCGCACACAACATTTATCATATGAAATAAAGGAAAACATAGAATATCAAGACTATCAGACTGCATTCATTTCTTCCCCTTCTACAGTCATGCAACCTTCTACTTTCTTTGTGCCCTTGTGGACACACAGGCAGACGAAGGGGGAGCACTGAGATACGTCCACAGAGCCATACCAGAGTGCAGAGAGTGGGCACGCCATTCCTCCATATGATCAAAAGTCTTAAGTTACCAGACGAGAGGTTAAAGAGAACAAAGGGCCTTAAAACTCTCTCTCTCTCTCTCTCTCTCAATCCTCTCTCTTTGTCTCTCTCTCTCTCTCTCTCTCTCTCACACACACACACACACACACACACACACACACACACACACACACACACACACACACACACACACACACACACACACACACGCGCACACACACACGCGCGCGCGCGCTTTTGCACGTGTATGCACGCACATGTATGCACAGCATCTGGAACAGGAAACCGAAGATGTAGCTGAGCCGAGGCTAAAAAGAGCTAACGGCTCGCTATCTGATTTACCGCCCTACTATAGCATGTCATGTGTGAAAACCAAAAAGTAAGCGGTCTCACATGGGATTCTATTAATGAATACTCTGAAGCTGACAGATATATCTGTTCTCTGCAAACTATATTCCACACATGCCTTTATCTTCACACCTCATGGGGAAGCAGGCCAAGTGCACATGTGAATTTCCCCCTTGAAAAAAATTAATTTTCTTATTTGGTCCAGTTGGGGTGGGCTGGGGTGGGCTGGGAGGGGGGTGGTTTGTGTGTAAAAAAAAAAAGAAAACTCCTGTAACTGTACTGATGTGTCTGTTCATAATCTATATTTTTCAATAAAAAGAGGTTTAAAAATAATAATAATAATAAAAATAAAGTATCTATCTATCTATCTATCTATCTATCTATCTAAAACTCTCATAAATAACAAGGGTGACATGGTGCTAGCAATGGAACCTCTCTGGTTATGGCTTTAGACACTAGACTAGGCCATCCAACATCATTGGAGGGCATTAGGTAAGCATCTGTCTCCTGACATCTACAAATGTGTTGCTGTGAAAGGAATCCAAGACAGTGCTATTTGTTTGGACTAAAATACTTGGCAGGAAAGTTTGGGGACTCCCCTCGTTCCTGCGCACTGCTGTCTGAGGGAAATTACGTAACCAGGTGACTGAGCTGAGCAGAGAACAAAAGGCCTGAGGAACAGAGTTAAGGCTGCTTTAAGCCTCGGGGATCACCACAGATCAGGGAGGATTAACTGCTGGATCAAGCACCTGTTGTTTTAAACAGATCAATACATTAGCAGCAGAATATGTAAACCAGTGCCTGACATGCTCAGTTACTCAGTTACTGTCCAAATGTATTGAAGTTTGTTAAATTCTTCTAATTCTACTAGGCCTATACTAGTAAAACAATGCATACTATTGGTTTAAGTTAAAACATAAAAAGGCAGTTTGTATTGCAATGCTATCAAATATGAAATAGTAGCTGAGCCTTTTGTCCTCTTGGTCTCTATTGTTCAGACAGACAGGTCTGAATCAGAGTGACAGTTTAGTCACAGAGAATCTTAGTAAGGGTGACTAAGCAGTGAGTTGCACAGGACAATCAGGCCTGTCTTGATATTTTTTACATTGTCTGGTGTAACAGCCTTATTTGTTTGACTAATACGCAGCTGTGTTGCAGATCACTTTTTGAACATATATGCCTTATTTAACATTTGGTTGCAGTGCTTAACAGAAATGTTTCCTCTTTTACAGGATAAAACTCCAGACTGAAACGCTGCTGCTGTCTAGTGCTATTTCACAACAGACACAAAGTCTCTCTCTCTCCCTCTCCCCCATACACAGACACAGGCACACACACACACACAAGCAAAAGATACACAGACACAACAGAAAGAAGAGATCATGCACATTCAATGTTTGGGCTTCATGACTGGATTCACCATTGAGAACATCAAAAGCCTCTGAACACTGTGAGAAACGTTAAGCCGGTAATTGATGTAACATGGACGGTGATTTTCATGCCTGGTAAATCCAAACCTCTTTGAGGATGATGTGGAGGTGGTTTGCCGGCAGCACTGAGGAGAGGTAGCGGTGGCGTGTGGCCAATCATGCCTCTCCCTGCAGTGGAACAGTGAGGGTGGTGGGTGGCGTGTCCAGTCCTGGAATGCCGCCGCCTGTGGGGTCAGATGCCTCCAGTCTGACTCACATAATCCAAACATGCAAGGGACATTAGTCACTCAGCTGGACCCACTACTTCCCCTGTCTGCGCTCTGTCCAGTAGAGCAGTAGTGGACTCGGCAGATTTTGGCATTTGTATTTTGTTGGGTTGAAGAAAGTATCAAAATACTTTATGGGTGTGTATTTTTGTAGTTTAAACATATTGCCAAACATTTTTGTTAAAACCAATACTTTTGGTAATGTGATGACGTCATAAAATGCAAAACAATGTAGCCTCTGACAGGTTCTGACTCTTGAGTAATTTGCCCGTGGCAGCCCTGTTCTCAAACCTGGGCTGTGTGAAGTGTAAGGTACCTGGAGATAATGTTAATGTTAAGGACTGCATTATGCTAAAGTTATTCAGTTGCCAACACCTAAGTGTTTCCCCATTTAGATACCAGATACAGTCCCTTCAACAATGATTGACATTAAGCCCTCCACTGGATCTTTCTTTGCTCCATTCACTTCTAGGTTACACATTTGGCTGCACTGAGACTGCTTGTGTATTCACTCTGGCATGGTAGCTTTTCTTGTGTGTGAAAGGCACTGCCCAGAGGCCCAGTGCCACACCTGCCAGCTGTCTCCACTCTGACCTGTCACTTCTGGACTCTTAACCTGCGGCTCCTGCTCAACTGGCAGTGTCCTCATTGACTTTGTGTGTTTGTTTGTTTGTGTGTTTGTTTGTTTTGTGCTCAGAGACAGCCGCGTGTGAGTCAAGCAGTGGGTAATCTGAGCACCATATGGTGTTTAGTCTGCCTCTGACCAGTCGAAAGAGAGAGAGAGAGAGAGAGAGAGGGGGAGAGAGAGAGAGAGAGAGAGAGAGAGAGAGAAGGAGAGAGAGAGAGAGAGAGAGAGAGAGGGAGAGAGAGAGAGAGAGGGGGAGAGAGAGAGAGAGAGAGAGAAGGAGAGAGAGAGAGAGAGAGAGAGAGAAGGAGAGAGAGAGAGAGAGAGAGAGAGAGAGAGAGAGAGGGAGAGAGAGAGAGAGAGAGAGGGAGAGAGAGAGAGAGAGAGCTCCTGTCTCTTTATCTCAGTTCTCTCTCTCTCTCCTTCGCCCTTGGTCTGGCCGTATCCTTGTGTCCTTCTGCATTTCTGCCTCTTCCGTCTCTCCTCTCTCCTGTCTTGGGTGGGGTGGTTATTAGCAGGAAGTTCCCGCTGCTCCTTTCTCACTCTCCTTTATCTTCGCACTCAGACAGGAGCCGTGTAAACAAGCAGGAGTCTGGCCCTGAACCAGGAACCCTGGGAGCTCGCGCCAGGCCCCATCCCACCAGGATAGGCCTTAGCAAAACACGTCTCTTCCGCAGCCGCAGAGTGTGAACAACGGGGACAGCGGCGCTCGCAGACGCGCTCCGCCTGTGATGATGATGATGATGAGAGACACGCGTGCGGGGTGGCCGGACGTGAAACAGGAAGCGTGGCATGTGGTGCGCGCGTGCGTGCGTGGACACCGAGCTCACAATGGCCGCAGGAGAGAGGGGAAGGCGTGGGTGAAGGACAGGCGGCAGGAAACAGGAAGAGGAAGGAGAGACTAAACCTTCACTAAAATAAAATGTGCTGCATTGTACAGATACATCACAGGAATGAAGAACAGCCATGTAGCAACATTACAGCTGAGGGGCAGATTTGCATTAGGCCTAAATCTGTACTTTAAGTGTTTATTGTTTGAATCACTTGTTTCATTATGTTCTGTCTCTATCTGATACAGTACATAATGGACGATTAAAGCAGTCTTGCTTACTTGAACTTTATTGTGTGCAGTCATCATCTCTCCACTCTCTGCCTAGGTAACGTTATCAGAACTGCTCCGCGTGTGCGGTGTAACCACAATCAAATTGTTACATCTTTCTTTTTTCAAGTTAGTCTCTTTCCCTGAACTTAGGTATTTTAGTGCAACAAACTTGTCTCTTTTCCTGAACAGGTATTCTAGTGCAACAGACTTGTACCATATGCTCTGCTCATTTACAACAGATCTAACAACATCAGCAATAACAAGTCAACAGTTCAAAAGAAATAATAAATCAACAGGTTCAAAACATCAGTTTTTCAACCAGTGCAACAAGTATATAAACAACACATTTCTCCCTCTTTCTCCCCTTTCTTTTCTTCATAGTCCATACTCTAATCACTGAGAATAGTCCATACTCTAATCACTGAGAATAGTCCATACTCTAATCACTGAGAACAGTCCATACTCTAATCACTGAGAACAGTCCATACTCTAATCACTGAGAACAGTCCATACTCTAATCACTGAGAATAGTCCATACTCTAATCACTGAGAACAGTCCATACTCTAATCACTGAGAACAGTCCATACTCTAATCACTGAGAACAGTCCGGCAGGTAGTGGGCTCTGCGCCTGACAACTTGTCGATCCGACCTGGTGACCGTGTCTTGGTTCGCTGGGCCATCTGGCAGTATGGCCGCCTCAGTCACTGTGGCTGTGTTTTGTGAGATTGTGTCTGAGGTGGCGACGATTTCGTCTCAAAACACCTCCTGACTCTAACTCCACCTTATATGATCTATGGCTCACCTGTTGGACCCCTTTCGCTGGTCTCCAGCCCTTGTGTGTGTCACAGGGCTGTACTCTCACACTGTCCCCTCTTTCCAGAGTGATATAACTACTCATTGTGAGATGTATTTCATAATATCTTTATTATAATTATGTTTCCCATTGTAATTGTGTAATTTGTAATGTTTTGCATAGATGTGCACTGATGCGCGTTCCTGTGGATGAGAGAAGCAGGGTGTAGTTGTGCACCCGCCCATATCACTGTTGATAATGCGCTCTTAAAATAACATGAACAACTCGCCATGGATTTCTGACCAGGTTTCTCTTGGTCAGTGGCGTATTGTGTTTTAGGTAGTGTACGGTAGCGATTTTTAGATAATGCGCTAGACCCCTCCTTAGGTCGTTAATTGCCACACCCCTTGATGCATTGCTCAATAAAAGAGACGGGTATGGCGAAAAACTCGGGTGTACGATAGGAATAAGCTTTGCATCGTGATGATTATACGCTTTGCGGCTCGCTTTAGACTATCATGATAGGGCCCATAGACTCCAATGACAGAAGAGGAAAGAGGATGCATAATAATGTATGTATAATAAGATATAAGTATAATGAATATGACAAGGAAGAAACAGAATGGGTTCCTACTCAGCTTGGCTGTTAAGCCCCTAATAAGAATTGTGCAGTCACAATTAGGCAAGTATGAATCACTGCTTGTCTTCTGATAAGAAAGGTAGAAACACAATTGGTTTCCTGCAGTTTCACTGTTAGTTATTACTTTATAAGGATCTTTCAACAATTTGAAAACAGAATTTACAATCAAAAGAACTCTGTTTAGTATGGAAGAAGGACCACCTTTTAATATGGTGATGGAGCATAGGTCTGTTTTCAAAACTTAAAATAAAGCTTACTTTATTTTGCCCATGAATAAATAATAATAGTATACCAATACCAATTTCTCACCTAATCAAAGACAGTTATAAATAGATGCAGTACCAAATAGTATACAGAGATCAAAATTGCAAAATGAAAGCTTTCCTTAACAAGTGCCTTTTCAACTGAGACTTAAAGCCATCTATACGAACAGTAGATCTGAAATTTTATGGGAGAGGATTTCACAGGGAAGGGCCTCAGAGGAGGAAACTCTGTCACCCATGGAACGGAGTCTTGTTTTGGGGATACTGTGAGTGTGCCACGGTCTGCGTACCGGTGAGAGCCTATAACACAGCATATGTGTATGAGTTCAGGTAAGCAGAGACAGAGCTGTGTAGGGCCTTGAAGCTGAGTAGATGGACTTTGAAGTCTTTTAAAGTGGAAGGACAACTGATGAGTTTTGTCAATATGAGTTCCAAAAGAGGAGTTGAAGTCTAGCAGAAAATCTCAGCTTTTGACTTGAGGGGCAGCTGTGACCGTCATCAATGTCATCAATGGTGATACAGAAGTTTTTGAGTCTGAGGAGCATTGAGTCAACTATGCTAAAATGCATGTAACAAAGAAGAAACATCTGCAGAGGTTTCATGCCATCTTGACACCTTGTCCTCCTGGAACAGAATTTGTACTTGTTTATGATTTGAAACACAGACCTCACCTCAACACTTGTGTCTAATTTGTTGGAAGGCATCTTTCTAAAATTTGAAAACAGAATTTACTGTAAAAACAGCTCTGTGAAGTGTTTCAGGAAGAAGGGCAACCTTCTGATATGGTGATAAAACTCATACATGGGTCTGTCTCTATCCATAAGGCACATACTACAGTATGTAAAATGTAGGCAGGTCTGGACTGGTAATTTGGCATACTGGCATTTTCTTTGTTGGCCCATGTACCTTGGGTCTTTTATATCAATCATTAAAATGATAAGAAAAACATAACTTTTCAAAACAAGTTTACTTTATTTTTGTCCATAAATAAATACAAATAAATATAGGAACATTGTACAATAAATATGAATGTAATGCATAAACATTTCCATAATAAACATACTAAATAAATAAAACATTAATTATTTTTTAAGGGAAATAAATAAACAAATAAATAGGTGCAATACACATACGTACATTTGCCGCCATTTCACAGTAATGTTTTTGTCATTAATTACAATGACAATTGCAACAAACAACATCTTCAACCAGATAACTGCTTAGATAAACAAATACATTGACAATACTGCTGAGAACAACATTTGATGCTGTTGCACAAGCTTAGGTTCACAGTAATATGATGGGTCAACAAATGTATAGCAATATCGACAACATATAGCAAATTCACATTGAAACATACTGATAGTGAGATAAACTACCAGAAATAAAAGTAAGCTATATGAGTCTGTGAAGGTATTCCTATATTCCAGTTCTCTGTTTCTCCTGTTCCGGTTCCTTCCATCATGCAGCTGAGAGGACGGAGGGCTGGAGTGTGCTGACCAGTGACTGACCAGTGACCAGCTCCTACCACGGCCGCATCACAATCACAGAGAGCAGCGTGAGGCCACAGGTGGTGAAGAGGCTGATTTTACTGCTGATGTCACCAGAGGAAGAAGCATTGATGCCTGCTGCTGCTGCAGTGGTAGTGGTGGTGGTGGTGGTGGGACTCTTGGTGCTTGTTGTGCTGTCTGTTGGAGAAGTCAACAATCATGTTATAAAAATGGCCTGAGAACATGTCTGTGAAGTGTGAATATCTGCAGATAAGCTAAACTGGACTGAACTGGTACCTTCCAGCATGCCTGAGCCCTCCTCAGGAAGCAACTGCACGGCGGCTCTCCGGACACGCGTCTCAGAGGACTTCAGTCCACTGGCTGAGTTCCCCTTCACAGAGGGCCTTGTGCTGTCATGTTCTCCCCTAAGAGAAGTACTCTGAAGGGGGGAGATCCTGGAGGGAAGACTGGGCCTGGAGTCCTGGTCTGTCAGTAAGAACTGGGAGCTCTCCAGGTCACTGTAGAACTCGCTGTTGTCTGATTGGCTGGAAAGGTCTTTGGTGGGGATGCATAGCGAGAACACAAACAGTCCTGTAATGTAAGAGGAGAAATAGTTGAAAGGAGCCATCAGTATCCTTCCGATTGAGTGGAAATAGTCACTGGAATTCACACCAATATTTTTGTTTTGTGTGTAAATGAGCAGTTGACTGACCTGAGAACAGCAGAAGGTTGAACATCTCTGGTAATTTTTTAAGAGGTATAATGGAGGAAATCAATTCAAATAAAAACCTGCACAAAGAAGACAATGAAACATTATGTATTTTGACTTGTTTAGTTTTATAAGTTTGAATTTAGATTCAGATATATTATTACCACACCTGTACATATCAGTCTGGTTGGAAACTCACATTTGTACTCAAAAATATATAGAACTTATAATAAATACAACTTCTAAAGGCAAAATGATAGGATTGAGTTTCCAACGTACATTTTCTTTGTTCAAAATAAAAATGTGTCACAACACTTTTAGACAATTATTCATTTAAGAAAATAAATATCTATTTCTAAAAATGAAATAGATTTTTCTGTTCTAAAATTACACAATGATATGGTTAAGAATAAATTTGAAGTCTGTTGCATACTCCAAGAAATATTGCTGATAGCTTACCTGTCGGGTATATGTCAAATAGAAACCAGTGCAGGATGTTTGCTGATTGGTTTTTGTCCTCAGATGAAAGTCCTTTTTCTTGAGTCTGAATGATTCCCAGTGATGCTGAAGCTTTATAGTAATGAGAAGAGTCTGATATTACGTGTGAATGCGTACTCTATGAGGGTATATGTAAGGGTGTATTCCTGTGCCCTACGTCATATTTTTACCTGCAAATGAGGCGTGTACTCCATAACGGTATAAGAACTATGCACTGCAGGGGATCTGAAGAAGACTTTCTGGTTCTTCTAACACATCGTATTTTGATTTAAGGTGGCACTGGGCATTAGGTGTGTCACTGTGTAGCGTCATTGCTCCATTTGTCACAATAAACAATTTGAACGCAATGCCACCTTCGTAAAAGTGTTTTGTAATAGTTAGTTTTAGAATCCAATATCTAGCCTATATCTAGATAACACCCACTGGGTGGAATATAACTTAATAGTTTTATTATCTATCAAAGGAAAATATAACACTTATAAACATACTGGAATACCGTCACTACTCTTTGTCTTTGGTCTAATTTATGAAACCACATTACGTTACAATTACATAAAGAAATTCTAGTTTTGTACAAAACTCAACATTATTATGTCCGAAAAGTCATTCCAATTGAGCATTCCATTGATCTGATTGAATCAGGTAAAGTCAGGGTATCACTAAAAAGAGGGGCTTTCACTGTTACTAAACCTTAAAACATGCAACTACATAAGCTAGTTATATTTAAAACACAATGTCATTACAAAGTAACATATTTTTTTACAGCAATGGATTTATCAATCAAAATCATGTAGATGGATGTGTAGGGCCTTAGTAACTGCTGAACCAGGCAAATGATCACATTCATTTGTTCCCTGGTGTCACCACTTTACTGTGTTCCTATACGCCTTTGCAAGATCACTGAGATAATCAAACATGTCATCATTGTTGCCAAAAGTTTTCATATGTGTTTATTATTGTTATGCTTAAAGACAAGAAGAATGTTGAAGCTTGAATCTTACGTTAAGAGATGAGTCAGACTTTGTTCCAACCATAAATTGACCTTACACTAGCTACTAGTGCTTTCATGTTACATGTCTACAACATGATTCTTTCAGTATGCAGAGGTCAGTCATACAATGACTCTGAAGTGACATGTATAATTCATGTAATCTTAATTTCTTAATATCTTAAACTATTTTATTAGAATTAATTACTCCAATAACGTCATCACAACATACAGTAAATCCATTTGGTAAACTGAAAGACAAATGCTTCATTCATTTTAGACATTTCATAAATGTGTGACCAATGTCGACATTACAATTAAAATAATCCAATGGATTATATATTGATTTATTTTTCATTTTTGTAAATCCCTGTCCTAATAAAAACAATTGCTTGAGATTAGAATTTTTGACATGAGAAAAAGAAAACCCTGAGTCAGTATTCATTGCATCCTGCAAATATTTCTGCACCTTCTCTGAAATATCTATTATGAGAACTGATACCAAAGTTATAACTGCATTATGCTTTTTTATTATCAATAATAATGATAATAATAATAATAATAATAATAATAACAATAATAATAATAATAATAATAATAATGATACCAATACCAATTTTTCACCTAATCAAAGACAGTTAAAATTACATTATATTACATTACAGTACATTTATCAGACACTTCTTGACCAAAGTGACTTACATATGTCCGCTATATTACAAGGGATCACATTGTCCCCGGAGCAACTTGGGGTTAAGTGCCTTGCTCAAGGGTACAACGGTGGAAGTAGGGAATTGAACCGACAACTTTCAGGCTACTGCACGCTAGCCTAGCTCCTTAACCACTACACTACTACCGCCCCCATACACTACTACCGCCCCCATGTTAAGAGATATAAATAGATATGCAGTACTAAACAGTATATAGAAAGTAAAATTGTGAAGTGAAAGCTTTTCTTAACAAATGCAATTTCATCTGAAACTTACAGCCATCTATACGAACAGTAGATCTGAAATTTTATGGGAGAGGATTTCACAGGGAAGGGCCTCAGAGGAGGAAGCTCTGTCACCCATGGAACGGAGTCTTGTTTTGGGGATACTGTGAGTGTGCCACGGTCTGCGTACCGGTGAGAGCCTATAACACAGCATGTGTGTATGAGTTCAGGTAAGCAGAGACAGAGCTGTGTAGGGCCTTGAAGCTGAGTAGATGGACTTTGAAGTCTTTTAAAGTGGAAGGACAGCTGATGAGTTTTGTCAATATGAGTTCCAAAAGAGGAGTTGAAGTCTAGCAGAAAATCTCAGCTTTTGACTTGAGGGGCAGCTGTGACCGTCATCAATGTCATCAATGGTGATACAGAAGTTTTTGAGTCTGAGGAGCTTTGAGTCAACGATGCTAAAATGCATGTAACAAAGAAGAAACATCTGTAGAGGTTTCATGCCATCTTGACACCTTGTCCTCCTGGAACAGAATCTGTACTTGTTTATGATTTGAAATACAGACCTCACCTCAACTCTTGTGTCTAATTTGTTGGAAGGCATCTTTCTAAAATTTTAAAAAAGAGAATTTACTGTAAAAACAGCTCTGTGAAGTGTTTCAGGAAGAAGGGCAACCTTCTGATATGGTGATAAAACTCATACATGGGTCTGTCTCTATCCATAAGGCACATACTACAGTATGTAAAATGTATGCAGGTCTGGACTGGTAATTTGGCATACTGGCATTTTCTTTGTTGGCCCATGTACCTTGGGTCTTTTATATCAATCATTAAAATGATAAGAAAAACATAACTTTTCAAAACAAGTTTACTTTATTTTTGTCCATAAATAAATACAAATAAATATAGGAACATTGTACAATAAATATGAATGTAATGCATAAACATTTCCATAGTAAACATACTAAATAAATAAAACATTAATTATTTTTTAAGGGAAATAAATAAACAAATAAATAGGTGCAATACACATACGTACATTTGCCGCCATTTCACAGTAATGTTTTTGTCATTAATTACAATGACAATTGCAACAAACAACATCTTCAACCAGATAACTGCTTAGATAAACAAATACATTGACAATACTGCTGAGAACATTTAAATACACAACATTTGATGCTGTTGCACAAGCTTAGGTTCACAGTAATATGATGGGTCAACACATTTATAGCAATATCGACAACATATAGCAAATTCACATTGAAACATACTGATAGTGAGATAAACTACCAGAAATAAAAGTAAGCTATATGAGTCTGTGAAGGTATTCCTATATTCCAGTTCTCTGTTTCTCCTGTTCCGGTTCCTTCCATCATGCAGCTGAGAGGACGGAGGGCTGGAGTGTGCTGACCAGTGACTGACCAGTGACCAGCTCCTACCACGGCCGCATCACAATCACAGAGAGCAGCGTGAGGCCACAGGTGGTGAAGAGGCTGATTTTACTGCTGATGTCACCAGAGGAAGAAGCATTGATGCCTGCTGCTGCTGCAGTGGTAGTGGTGGTGGTGGTGGGACTCTTGGTGCTTGTTGTGCTGTCTGTTGGAGAAGTCAACAATCATGTTATAGAAATGGCCTGATAACATGTCTGTGAAGTGTGAATATCTGCAGATAAGCTAAACTGGACTGAACTGGTACCTTCCAGCATGCCTGAGCCCTCCTCAGGAAGCAACTGCACGGCGGCTCTCCGGACACGCGTCTCAGAGGACTTCAGTCCACTGGCCGAGTTCCCCTTCACAGAGGGCCTTGTGCTGTCCTGTTCTCCCCTAAGAGAAGTACTCTGAAGCGGGGAGATCCTGGAGGGAAGACTTGGCCTGGAGTCTTGGTCTGTCAGTAAGAACTGGGAACTCTCCAGGTCACTGTAGAACTCGCTGTTGTCTGATTGGCTGGAAAGGTCTTTGGTGGGGATGCATAGCGAGAACACAAACAATCCTGTAATGTAAGAGGAGAAATAGTTGAAAGAAGCAATCAGTATCCTTCCGATTGAGTGGAAATAGTCACTGGAATTCACACCAATATTTTAGTTTTGTGTGTGAATGAGCAGTTGACTGACCTGAGAACAGCAGAAGGTTGAACATCTCTGGTAATTTCTTGAGGTATAATGGAGGAAATCAATTCAAATAAAAACCTGCACAAAGAAGACAATGAAACATTATGTATTTTGACCTGTTTAGTTTTATAAGTTTGAGTTTAGATTCAGATATATTATTTCCACACCTGTACATATCAGTCTGCTTGGAAACTCACATTTGTACTCAAAAATATATAGAACTTATAATAAATACAACTTCTAAAGGCAAAATAATAGGATTGAGTTTCCAACGTACATTTTCTTTGTTCAAAATAAAAATGTGTAGAAGCACTTTTAGACAATTATTCATTTAAGAAAATAAATATCTATTTCTAAAAATGAAATAGATTTTTCTGTTCTAAAATTACACAATGATATGGTTAAGAATAAATTTGAAGTCTGTTGCATACTCCAAGAAATATTGCTGATAGCTTACCTGTCGGGTATATGTCAAATAGAAACCAGTGCAGGATGTTTGCTGATTGGTTTTTGTCCTCAGATGAAAGTCCTTTTTCTTGAGTCTGAATGATTCCCAGTGATGCTGAAGCTTTATAGTAATGAGAAGAGTCTGATATTACGTGTGAATGCGTACTCTATGAGGGTACGTAAGGGTGTATTCCTGTGCCCTACGTCATATTTTTACCTGCAAATGAGGCGTGTACTCCATAACGGTATAAGAACTATGCACTGCAGGGGATCTGAAGAAGACTTTCTGGTTCTTCTAACACATCGTATTTTTATTTCAGGTCTCACTGGGCATTAGGTGTGTCACTCTGTAGCGTCATTGTTCCATTTGTCACAATAAACAATTTGAACGCAATGCCACCTTTGTGAAAGTGTTTTGTAATAGTTAGTTTTACAATCCAATATCTAGCGTATATCTAGATAACACCCATAGGGTGGAATATAACTTAATAGTTTTATTATCTATCAAAGGAAAATATAACACTTATAAACATACTGGAATACCGTCACTACTCTTTGTCTGTGGTCTAATTTATGAAACCACATTACGTTACAATTACATAAAGAAATTCTAGTTTTGTACAAAACTCTACATTATTATGTCCGAAACGTCATTCCAATTGAGCATTTCATTAATCTGATTGAATCAGGTAAAGTCAGGGTATCACTAAAAAAAAGGGGCTTTCACAGTGACTACATTAAAACATGCAACTACATAAACTAGTTATATTTAAAACACAATTTCATTACAAAGTATCTTTTTTTTTACAGCAATGGATTTATCAATCAAAATCATATAAGATGAATGTGTAGGGCCTTAGTAACTGCTGAACCAGGCAGGCAAATGATCACATTCATTTGTTCCCTGGTGTCACCACTTTATTGTGTTCCTATACGCCTTTGCAAGATCACTGAGATAATCAAACATGTCATCATTGTTGCCAAAAGTTTTCATATGTGTTTATTATTGTTATGCTTAAAGACAAGAAGAATGTTGAAGCTTGAATCTTACGTTAAGAGATGAGTCATACTTTGTTCCTACCATAAATTGACCTTACACTAGCTACTAGTGCTTTCATGTTACATGTCTACAACATGATTATTTCAGTATGCAGAGGTCAGTCATACAATGACTCTGAAGTGACATGTATAATTCATATAATCTTAATTACTTAATATCTTAAACTATTTTATTAGAATTAGTTACTCCAATAACGTCATCACAACATACAGTAAATCCATTTGGTAAACTGAAAGACAAATGCTTCATTCATTTTAGACATTTCATAAATGTGTGACCAATGTCGACATTACAATTAAAATAATCCTATGGATTATATATTGATTTATTTTTCATTTTTGTAAATCCCTGTCCTAGTAAAAAAATTGCTTGAGATTAGAAGTTTTGACATGAGAAAAAGAAAACCCTGAGTCAGTATTCATTGCATCCTGCAAATATTTCTGCACCTTCTCCAACATATCTATCATGTGAACTGATACCCAAGTTATAACTGCATTATACTTTTTTATTATCAATAATAATGATGATAATAATAATAACAATAATAATAATAATAATAATAATAATAATAATAATACCAACACCAATTTTTCACCTAATCAAAGACAGTTGCATTACATTATATTACATTACAGTACATTTATCAGACACTTCTTGGCCAAAGTGACTCACATATGTCAGCTATATTACAAGGGATCACATTGTCCCCGGAGCAACTTGGGGTTAAGTTGCAACTTGGGGTTAAGTGCCTTGCTCAAGGGTACAACGGTGGAAGTAGGGAATTGAACCGACAACTTTCAGGCTACTGCACGCTAGCCTAGCTCCTTAACCACTACACTACTACCGCCCCCATACACTACTACCGCCCCCATGTTAAGAGATATAAATAGATATGCAGTACTAAACAGTATATACAAAGTAAAATTGCGAAGTGAAAGCTTTCCTTAACAAATGCAATTTCATATGAAACTTACAGCCATCTATACGAACAGTAGATCTGAAATTTTATGGGAGAGGATTTCACAGGGAAGGGCCTCAGAGGAGGAAACTCTGTCACCCATGGAACGGAGTCTTGTTTTGGGGATACTGTGAGTGTGCCACGGTCTGCGTACCGGTGAGAGCCTATAACACAGCATATGTGTATGAGTTCAGGTAAGCAGAGACAGAGCTGTGTAGGGTCTTGAAGCTGAGTAGATGGACTTTGAAGTCTTTTGAAGTGGAAGGACAACTGATGAGTTTTGTCAATATGAGTTCCAAAAGAGGAGTTGAAGTCTAGCAGAAAATCTCGGCTTTTGACTTGAGGGGCAGCTGTGACCGTCGTGTCATCAATGGTGATACAGAAGTTTTTGAGTCTGAGGAGCTTTGAGTCAACGATGCTAAAATGCATGTAACAAAAAAGAAACATCTGTAGAGGTTTCATGCCATCTTGACACCTTGTCCTCCTGGAACAGAATCTGTACTTGTTTATGATTTGAAACACAGACCTCACCTCAACTCTTGTGTCTAATTTGTTGGAAGGCATCTTTCTAAAATTTGAAAACAGAATTTACTGTAAACACAGCTCTGTGAAGTGTTTCAGGAAGAAGGGCAACCTTCTGATATGGTGATAAAACTCATACATGGGTCTGTCTCTATCCATAAGGCAGATACTATGTAAAAATATAGGCAGGTCTGGACTGGTAATTTGGCATACTGGCATTTTCTTTGTTGGCCCATGTACCTTGGGTCTTTTATATCAATCAATGAAATGATAAGAAAAACATAACTTTTCAAAACAAGTTTACTTTATTTTTGTCCATAAATAAATACAAATAAATATAGGAACACTGTACAATAAATATGAATGTAATGCATAAACATTTCCATAGTAAACATACTAAATAAATAAAACATTCATTCTTTTTTAAGGGAAATAAATAAACAACTAAATAGGTGCAATACACATATGTACATTAGCCGCCATTTCACAGTAATGTTTTTGTCATTAATTACAATGAAATTTGCATCATCTTCAACCAGATAACTGCTTAGATAAACAAATACATTGACAATACTGTTGAGAACATTTAAATACACACCATTCGATGCTGTTGCACAAGCTTAGGTTCACAGTAATATGATGGGTCAACAAATTTATAGCAATATCGACAACATATAGCAAATTCACATTGAAACATACTGATAGTGAGATAAACTACCAGAAATAAAAGTAAGCTATATGAGTCTGTGAAGGTATTCCTATATTCCAGTTCTCTGTTTCTCCTGTTCCGGTTCCTTCCATCATGCAGCTGAGAGGACGGAGGGCTGGAGTGTGCTGACCAGTGACTGACCAGTGACCAGCTCCTACCACGGCCGCATCACAATCACAGAGAGCAGCGTGAGGCCACAGGTGGTGAAGAGGCTGATTTTACTGCTGATGTCACCAGAGGAAGAAGCATTGATGCCTGCTGCTGCTGCAGTGGTAGTGGTGGTGGTGGTGGTGGGACTCTTGGTGGTTGTTGTGCTGTCTGTTGGAGAAGTCAACAATCATGTTATAAAAATGGCCTGAGAACATGTCTGTGAAGTGTGAATATCTGCAGATAAGCTAAACTGGACTGAACTGGTACCTTCCAGCATGCCTGAGCCCTCCTCAGGAAGCAACTGCACGGCGGCTCTCCGGACACGCGTCTCAGAGGACTTCAGTCCACTGGCTGAGTTCCCCTTCACAGAGGGCCTTGTGCTGTCATGTTCTCCCCTAAGAGAAGTACTCTGAAGGGGGGAGATCCTGGAGGGAAGACTGGGCCTGGAGTCCTGGTCTGTCAGTAAGAACTGGGAGCTCTCCAGGTCACTGTAGAACTCGCTGTTGTCTGATTGGCTGGAAAGGTCTTTGGTGGGGATGCATAGCGAGAACACAAACAGTCCTGTAATGTAAGAGGAGAAATAGTTGAAAGGAGCCATCAGTATCCTTCCGATTGAGTGGAAATAGTCACTGGAATTCACACCAATATTTTTGTTTTGAGTGTAAATGAGCAGTTGAATGACCTGAGAACAGCAGAAGGTTGAACATCTCTGGTAATTTTTTAAGAGGTATAATGGAGGAAATCAATTCAAATAAAAACCTGCACAAAGAAGACAATGAAACATTATGTATTTTGACTTGTTTAGTTTTATAAGTTTGAATTTAGATTCAGATATATTATTACCACACCTGTACATATCAGTCTGGTTGGAAACTCACATTTGTACTCAAAAATATATAGAACTTATAATAAATACAACTTCTAAAGGCAAAATGATAGGATTGAGTTTCCAACGTACATTTTCTTTGTTCAAAATAAAAATGTGTCACAACACTTTTAGACAAATATTCATTTAAGAAAATAAATATCTATTTCTAAAAATGAAATAGATTTTTCTGTTCTAAAATTACACAATGATATGGTTAAGAATAAATTTGAAGTCTGTTGCATACTCCAAGAAATATTGCTGATAGCTTACCTGTCGGGTATATGTCAAATAGAAACCAGTGCAGGATGTTTGCTGATTGGTTTTTGTCCTCAGATGAAAGTCCTTTTTCTTGAGTCTGAATGATTCCCAGTGATGCTGAAGCTTTATAGTGTTGAGAAGAGTCTGATATTACGTGTGAATGCGTACTCTATGAGGGTACGTAAGGGTGTATTCCTGTGCCCTACGTCATATTTTTACCTGCAAATGAGGCGTGTACTCCATAACGGTATAAGAACTATGCACTGCAAGGGATCTGAAGAAGACTTTCTGGTTCTTCTAACACATCGTATTTTTATTTAAGGTATCACTGGGCATTAGGTGTGTCACTCTGTAGCGTCATTGTTCCATTTGTCACAATAAACAATTTGAACGCAATGCCACCTTTGTGAAAGTGTTTTGTAATAGTTATTTTTACAATCCAATATCTAGCGTATATCTAGATAACACCCATAGGGTGGAATATAACTTAATAGTTTTATTATCTATCAAAGGAAAATATAACACTTATAAACATACTGGAATACCATACTCTTTGTCTGTGGTCTAATTTATGAAACCACATTACGTTACAATTACATAAAGAAATTCTAGTTTTGTACAAAACTCAACATTATTATGTCCGAAACGTCATTCCAATTGAGCATTTCATTAATCTGATTGAATCAGGTAAAGTCAGGGTATCACTAAAAAAAAGGGGCTTTCACAGTGACTACCTTAAAACATGCAACTACATAAACTAGTTATATTTAAAACACAATTTCATTACAAAGTATCTTTTTTTTTTACAGCAATGGATTTATCAATCAAAATCATATAAGATGAATGTGTAGGGCCTTAGTAACTGCTGAACCAGGCAGGCAAATGATCACATTCATTTGTTCCCTGGTGTCACCACTTTACTGTGTTCCTATACGCCTTTGCAAGATCACTGAGATAATCAAACATGTCATCATTGTTGGCAAAGTTTTCATATGTGTTTATTATTGTTATGCTTAAAGACAAGAAGAATGCTGAAGCTTGAATCTTACGTTAAGAGATGAGTCATACTTTGTTCCTACCATAAATTGACCTTACACTAGCTACTAGTGCTTTCATGTTACATGTCTACAACATGATTCTTTCAGTATGCAGAGGTCAGTCATACAATGACTCTGAAGTGACATGTATAATTCATGTAATCTTAATTTCTTAATATCTTAAACTATTTTATTAGAATTTGTTACTCCAATAACGTCATCACAACATACAGTAAATCCATTTGGTAAACTGAAAGACAAATGCTTCATTAATTTTAGACATGTCATAAATGTGTGACCAATGTCGACATTACAATTAAAATAATCCAATGGATTATATATTGATTTATTTTTCATTTTTGTAAATCCCTGTCCTAGTAAAAAAAATTGCTTGAGATTAGAATTTTTGACATGAGAAAAAGAAAACCCTGAGTCAGTATTCATTGCATCCTGCAAATATTTCTGCACCTTCTCCAACATATCTATCATGTGAACTGATACCCAAGTTATAACTGCATTATACCTTTTTATTATCAATAATAATGATAATAATAATATTATTAATAATAATAATAATAATAATAATAATACCAATACCAATTTTCCACCTAATCAAAGACAGTTACATTACATTATATTACATTACAGTAAATTTATCAGACACTTCTTGACCAAAGTGACTCACATATGTCAGCTATATTACAAGGGATCACATTGTCCCCGGAGCAACTTGGGGTTAAGTGCCTTGCTCAAGGATACAACGGTGGAAGTAGGGAATTGGACCGACAACTTTCAGGCTACTGCACGCTAGCCTAGCTCCTTAACCACTACACTACTACCGCCCCCATACACTACTACCGCCCCCATGTTAAGAGATATAAAGAGATATGCAGTACTAAACAGTATATACAAAGTAAAATTGCGAAGTGAAAGCTTTCCTTAACAAATGCAATTTCATCTGAAACTTACAGCCATCTATACGAACAGTAGATCTGAAATTTTATGGGAGAGGATTTCACAGGGGAAGGGCCTCAGAGGAGGAAACTCTGTCACCCATGGAACGGAGTCTTGTTCTGGGGATACTGTGAGTGTGCCACGGTCTGCGTACCGGTGAGAGCCTATAACACAGCATATGTGTATGAGTTCAGGTAAGCAGAGACAGAGCTGTGTAGGGTCTTGAAGCTGAGTAGATGCACTTTGAAGTCTTTTGAAGTGGAAGGACAACTGATGAGTTTTGTCAATATGAGTTCCAAAAGAGGAGTTGAAGTCTAGCAGAAAATCTCAGCTTTTGACTTGAGGGGCAGCTGTGACCGTCGTGTCATCAATGGTGATACAGAAGTTTTTGAGTCTGAGGAGCTTTGAGTCAACGATGCTAAAATGCATGTAACAAAAAAGAAACATCTGTAGAGGTTTCATGCCATCTTGACACCTTGTCCTCCTGGAACAGAATCTGTACTTGTTTATGATTTGAAACACAGACATCACCTCAACTCTTGTGTCTAGTTTGTTGGAAGGCATCTTTCTAAAATTTGAAAACAGAATTTACTGTAAAAACAGCTCTGTGAAGTGTTTCAGGAAGAAGGGCAACCTTCTGATATGATAATAAAACTCATACATGGGTCTGTCTCTATCCATAAGGCAGATACTATGTAAAAATATAGGCAGGTCTGGACTGGTAATTTGGCATACTGGCATTTTCTTTGTTGGCCCATGTACCTTGGGTCTTTTATATCAATCAATGAAATGATAAGAAAAACATAACTTTTCAAAACAAGTTTACTTTATTTTTGTCCATAAATAAATACAAATAAATATAGGAACACTGTACAATAAATATGAATGTAATGCATAAACATTTCCATAGTAAACATACTAAATAAATAAAACATTCATTCTTTTTTAAGGGAAATAAATAAACAACTAAATAGGTGCAATACACATACGTACATTTGCCGCCATTTCACAGTAATGTTTTTGTCATTAATTACAATGACAATTGCAACAAACAACATCTTCAACCAGATAACTGCTTAGATAAACAAATACATTGACAATACTGCTGAGAACATTTAAATACACAACATTTGATGCTGTTGCACAAGCTTAGGTTCACAGTAATATGATGGGTCAACACATTTATAGCAATATCGACAACATATAGCAAATTCACATTGAAACATACTGATAGTGAGATAAACTACCAGAAATAAAAGTAAGCTATATGAGTCTGTGAAGGTATTCCTATATTCCAGTTCTCTGTTTCTCCTGTTCCGGTTCCTTCCATCATGCAGCTGAGAGGACGGAGGGCTGGAGTGTGCTGACCAGTGACTGACCAGTGACCAGCTCCTACCACGGCCGCATCACAATCACAGAGAGCAGCGTGAGGCCACAGGTGGTGAAGAGGCTGATTTTACTGCTGATGTCACCAGAGGAAGAAGCATTGATGCCTGCTGCTGCTGCAGTGGTAGTGGTGGTGGTGGTGGGACTCTTGGTGCTTGTTGTGCTGTCTGTTGGAGAAGTCAACAATCATGTTATAGAAATGGCCTGATAACATGTCTGTGAAGTGTGAATATCTGCAGATAAGCTAAACTGGACTGAACTGGTACCTTCCAGCATGCCTGAGCCCTCCTCAGGAAGCAACTGCACGGCGGCTCTCCGGACACGCGTCTCAGAGGACTTCAGTCCACTGGCTGAGTTCCCCTTCACAGAGGGCCTTGTGCTGTCATGTTCTCCCCTAAGAGAAGTACTCTGAAGGGGGGAGATCCTGGAGGGAAGACTGGGCCTGGAGTCCTGGTCTGTCAGTAAGAACTGGGAGCTCTCCAGGTCACTGTAGAACTCGCTGTTGTCTGATTGGCTGGAAAGGTCTTTGGTGGGGATGCATAGCGAGAACACAAACAGTCCTGTAATGTAAGAGGAGAAATAGTTGAAAGGAGCCATCAGTATCCTTCCGATTGAGTGGAAATAGTCACTGGAATTCACACCAATATTTTTGTTTTGTGTGTAAATGAGCTGTTGACTGACCTGAGAACAGCAGAAGGTTGAACATCTCTGGTAATTTTTTAAGAGGTATAATGGAGGAAATCAATTCAAATAAAAACCTGCACAAAGAAGACAATGAAACATTATGTATTTTGACTTGTTTAGTTTTATAAGTTTGAATTTAGATTCAGATATATTATTACCACACCTGTACATATCAGTCTGGTTGGAAACTCACATTTGTACTCAAAAATATATAGAACTTATAATAAATACAACTTCTAAAGGCAAAATGATAGGATTGAGTTTCCAACGTACATTTTCTTTGTTCAAAATAAAAATGTGTCACAACACTTTTAGACAATTATTCATTTAAGAAAATAAATATCTATTTCTAAAAATGAAATAGATTTTTCTGTTCTAAAATTACACAATGATATGGTTAAGAATAAATTTGAAGTCTGTTGCATACTCCAAGAAATATTGCTGATAGCTTACCTGTCGGGTATATGTCAAATAGAAACCAGTGCAGGATGTTTGCTGATTGGTTTTTGTCCTCAGATGAAAGTCCTTTTTCTTGAGTCTGAATGATTCCCAGTGATGCTGAAGCTTTATAGTATTGAGAAGAGTCTGATATTACGTGTGAATGCGTACTCTATGAGGGTACGTAAGGGTGTATTCCTGTGCCCTACGTCATATTTTTACCTGCAAATGAGGCGTGTACTCCATAACGGTATAAGAACTATGCACTGCAGGGGATCTGAAGAAGACTTTCTGGTTCTTCTAACACATCGTATTTTGATTTAAGGTGGCACTGGGCATTAGGTGTGTCACTGTGTAGCGTCATTGCTCCATTTGTCACAATAAACAATTTGAACGCAATGCCACCTTCGTAAAAGTGTTTTGTAATAGTTAGTTTTAGAATCCAATATTTAGTCTATATCTAGATAACACCCACTGGGTGGAATATAACTTAATAGTTTTATTATCTATCAAAGGAAATTATAACACTTATAAACATACTGGAATACCGTCACTACTCTTTGTCTGTGGTCTAATTTATGAAACCACATTACGTTACAATTACATAAAGAAATTCTAGTTTTGTACAAAACTCTACATTATTATGTCCGAAAAGTCATTCCAATTGAGCATTCCATTGATCTGATTGAATCAGGTAAAGTCAGGGTATCACTAAAAAGAGGGGCTTTCACTGTTACTAAACCTTAAAACATGCAACTACATAAACTAGTTATATTTAAAACACAATGTCATTACAAAGTAACATATTTTTTTACAGCAATGGATTTATCAATCAAAATCATGTAGATGGATGTGTAGGGCCTTAGTAACTGCTGAACCAGGCAAATGATCACATTCATTTGTTCCCTGGTGTCACCACTTTATTGTGTTCCTATACGCCTTTGCAAGATCACTGAGATAATCAAACATGTCATCATTGTTGCCAAAAGTTTTCATATGTGTTTATTATTGTTATGCTTAAAGACAAGAAGAATGTTGAAGCTTGAATCTTACGTTAAGAGATGAGTCATACTTTGTTCCAACCATAAATTGACCTTACACTAGCTACTAGTGCTTTCATGTTACATGTCTACAACATGATTCTTTCAGTATGCAGAGGTCAGTCATACAATGACTCTGAAGTGACATGTATAATTCATGTAATCTTAATTTCTTAATATCTTAAACTATTTTATTAGAATTAATTACTCCAATAACGTCATCACAACATACAGTAAATCCATTTGGTAAACTGAAAGACAAATGCTTCATTCATTTTAGACATTTCATAAATGTGTGACCAATGTCGACATTACAATTAAAATAATCCAATGGATTATATATTGATTTATTTTTCATTTTTGTAAATCCCTGTCCTAATAAAAACAATTGCTTGAGATTAGAATTTTTGACATGAGAAAAAGAAAACCCTGAGTCAGTATTCATTGCATCCTGCAAATATTTCTGCACCTTCTCTGAAATATCTATTATGAGAACTGATACCAAAGTTATAACTGCATTATGCTTTTTTATTATCAATAATAATGATAATAATAATAATAATAATAATAATAATAATAATAACAATAATAATAATAATGATACCAATACCAATTTTTCACCTAATCAAAGACAGTTAAAATTACATTATATTACATTACAGTACATTTATCAGACACTTCTTGACCAAAGTGACTTACATATGTCCGCTATATTACAAGGGATCACATTGTCCCCGGAGCAACTTGGGGTTAAGTGCCTTGCTCAAGGGTACAACGGTGGAAGTAGGGAATTGAACCGACAACTTTCAGGCTACTGCACGCTAGCCTAGCTCCTTAACCACTACACTACTACCGCCCCCATACACTACTACCGCCCCCATGTTAAGAGATATAAATAGATATGCAGTACTAAACAGTATATAGAAAGTAAAATTGTGAAGTGAAAGCTTTTCTTAACAAATGCAATTTCATCTGAAACTTACAGCCATCTATACGAACAGTAGATCTGAAATTTTATGGGAGAGGATTTCACAGGGAAGGGCCTCAGAGGAGGAAGCTCTGTCACCCATGGAACGGAGTCTTGTTTTGGGGATACTGTGAGTGTGCCACGGTCTGCGTACCGGTGAGAGCCTATAACACAGCATGTGTGTATGAGTTCAGGTAAGCAGAGACAGAGCTGTGTAGGGCCTTGAAGCTGAGTAGATGGACTTTGAAGTCTTTTAAAGTGGAAGGACAGCTGATGAGTTTTGTCAATATGAGTTCCAAAAGAGGAGTTGAAGTCTAGCAGAAAATCTCAGCTTTTGACTTGAGGGGCAGCTGTGACCGTCATCAATGTCATCAATGGTGATACAGAAGTTTTTGAGTCTGAGGAGCTTTGAGTCAACGATGCTAAAATGCATGTAACAAAGAAGAAACATCTGTAGAGGTTTCATGCCATCTTGACACCTTGTCCTCCTGGAACAGAATCTGTACTTGTTTATGATTTGAAATACAGACCTCACCTCAACTCTTGTGTCTAATTTGTTGGAAGGCATCTTTCTAAAATTTTAAAAAAGAGAATTTACTGTAAAAACAGCTCTGTGAAGTGTTTCAGGAAGAAGGGCAACCTTCTGATATGGTGATAAAACTCATACATGGGTCTGTCTCTATCCATAAGGCACATACTACAGTATGTAAAATGTATGCAGGTCTGGACTGGTAATTTGGCATACTGGCATTTTCTTTGTTGGCCCATGTACCTTGGGTCTTTTATATCAATCAATAAAATGATAAGAAAAACATAACTTTTCAAAACAAGTTTACTTTATTTTTGTCCATAAATAAATACAAATAAATATAGGAACATTGTACAATAAATATGAATGTAATGCATAAACATTTCCATAGTAAACATACTAAATAAATAAAACATTAATTATTTTTTAAGGGAAATAAATAAACAACTAAATAGGTGCAATACACATACGTACATTTGCCGCCATTTCACAGTAATGTTTTTGTCATTAATTACAATGACAATTGCAACAAACAACATCTTCAACCAGATAACTGCTTAGATAAACAAATACATTGACAATACTGCTGAGAACATTTAAATACACAACATTTGATGCTGTTGCACAAGCTTAGGTTCACAGTAATATGATGGGTCAACACATTTATAGCAATATCGACAACATATAGCAAATTCACATTGAAACATACTGATAGTGAGATAAACTACCAGAAATAAAAGTAAGCTATATGAGTCTGTGAAGGTATTCCTATATTCCAGTTCTCTGTTTCGCCTGTTCCGGTTCCTTCCATCATGCAGCTGAGAGGACGGAGGGCTGGAGTGTGCTGACCAGTGACTGACCAGTGACCAGCTCCTACCACGGCCGCATCACAATCACAGAGAGCAGCGTGAGGCCACAGGTGGTGAAGAGGCTGATTTTACTGCTGATGTCACCAGAGGAAGAAGCATTGATGCCTGCTGCTGCTGCAGTGGTAGTGGTGGTGGTGGTGGGACTCTTGGTGCTTGTTGTGCTGTCTGTTGGAGAAGTCA
The DNA here is from genome assembly GCF_046254945.1 of Alosa pseudoharengus. NCBI lineage: Eukaryota > Metazoa > Chordata > Actinopteri > Clupeiformes > Clupeidae > Alosa > Alosa pseudoharengus. Next base: position 49,765,194 of record NW_027468663.1, on the reverse strand, counting down.
ACAATCATGTTATAGAAATGGCCTGATAACATGTCTGTGAAGTGTGAATATCTGCAGATAAGCTAAACTGGACTGAACTGGTACCTTCCAGCATGCCTGAGCCCTCCTCAGGAAGCAACTGCACGGCGGCTCTCCGGACACGCGTCTCAGAGGACTTCAGTCCACTGGCTGAGTTCCCCTTCACAGAGGGCCTTGTGCTGTCATGTTCTCCCCTAAGAGAAGTACTCTGAAGGGGGGAGATCCTGGAGGGAAGACTGGGCCTGGAGTCCTGGTCTGTCAGTAAGAACTGGGAGCTCTCCAGGTCACTGTAGAACTCGCTGTTGTCTGATTGGCTGGAAAGGTCTTTGGTGGGGATGCATAGCGAGAACACAAACAGTCCTGTAATGTAAGAGGAGAAATAGTTGAAAGGAGCCATCAGTATCCTTCCGATTGAGTGGAAATAGTCACTGGAATTCACACCAATATTTTAGTTTTGTGTGTAAATGAGCAGTTGACTGACCTGAGAACAGCAGAAGGTTGAACATCTCTGGTAATTTTTTAAGAGGTATAATGGAGGAAATCAATTCAAATAAAAACCTGCACAAAGAAGACAATGAAACATTATGTATTTTGACTTGTTTAGTTTTATAAGTTTGAATTTAGATTCAGATATATTATTACCACACCTGTACATATCAGTCTGGTTGGAAACTCACATTTGTACTCAAAAATATATAGAACTTATAATAAATACAACTTCTAAAGGCAAAATGATAGGATTGAGTTTCCAACGTACATTTTCTTTGTTCAAAATAAAAATGTGTCACAACACTTTTAGACAATTATTCATTTAAGAAAATAAATATCTATTTCTAAAAATGAAATAGATTTTTCTGTTCTAAAATTACACAATGATATGGTTAAGAATAAATTTTAAGTCTGTTGCATACTCCAAGAAATATTGCTGATAGCTTACCTGTCGGGTATATGTCAAATAGAAACCAGTGCAGGATGTTTGCTGATTGGTTTTTGTCCTCAGATGAAAGTCCTTTTTCTTGAGTCTGAATGATTCCCAGTGATGCTGAAGCTTTATAGTATTGAGAAGAGTCTGATATTACGTGTGAATGCGTACTCTATGAGGGTACGTAAGGGTGTATTCCTGTGCCCTACGTCATATTTTTACCTGCAAATGAGGCGTGTACTCCATAACGGTATAAGAACTATGCACTGCAGGGGATCTGAAGAAGACTTTCTGGTTCTTCTAACACATCGTATTTTGATTTAAGGTGGCACTGGGCATTAGGTGTGTCACTGTGTAGCGTCATTGCTCCATTTGTCACAATAAACAATTTGAACGCAATGCCACCTTCGTAAAAGTGTTTTGTAATAGTTAGTTTTAGAATCCAATATTTAGCCTATATCTAGATAACACCCACTGGGTGGAATATAACTTAATAGTTTTATTATCTATCAAAGGAAATTATAACACTTATAAACATACTGGAATACCGTCACTACTCTTTGTCTGTGGTCTAATTTATGAAACCACATTACGTTACAATTACATAAAGAAATTCTAGTTTTGTACAAAACTCTACATTATTATGTCCGAAAAGTCATTCCAATTGAGCATTCCATTGATCTGATTGAATCAGGTAAAGTCAGGGTATCACTAAAAAGAGGGGCTTTCACTGTTACTAAACCTTAAAACATGCAACTACATAAACTAGTTATATTTAAAACACAATGTCATTACAAAGTAACATATTTTTTTACAGCAATGGATTTATCAATCAAAATCATGTAGATGGATGTGTAGGGCCTTAGTAACTGCTGAACCAGGCAAATGATCACATTCATTTGTTCCCTGGTGTCACCACTTTATTGTGTTCCTATACGCCTTTGCAAGATCACTGAGATAATCAAACATGTCATCATTGTTGCCAAAAGTTTTCATATGTGTTTATTATTGTTATGCTTAAAGACAAGAAGAATGTTGAAGCTTGAATCTTACGTTAAGAGATGAGTCATACTTTGTTCCAACCATAAATTGACCTTACACTAGCTACTAGTGCTTTCATGTTACATGTCTACAACATGATTCTTTCAGTATGCAGAGGTCAGTCATACAATGACTCTGAAGTGACATGTATAATTCATGTAATCTTAATTTCTTAATATCTTAAACTATTTTATTAGAATTAATTACTCCAATAACGTCATCACAACATACAGTAAATCCATTTGGTAAACTGAAAGACAAATGCTTCATTCATTTTAGACATTTCATAAATGTGTGACCAATGTCGACATTACAATTAAAATAATCCAATGGATTATATATTGATTTATTTTTCATTTTTGTAAATCCCTGTCCTAATAAAAACAATTGCTTGAGATTAGAATTTTTGACATGAGAAAAAGAAAACCCTGAGTCAGTATTCATTGCATCCTGCAAATATTTCTGCACCTTCTCTGAAATATCTATTATGAGAACTGATACCAAAGTTATAACTGCATTATGCTTTTTTATTATCAATAATAATGATAATAATAATAATAATAATAATAATAATAATAACAATAATAATAATAATAATAATGATACCAATACCAATTTTTCACCTAATCAAAGACAGTTAAAATTACATTATATTACATTACAGTACATTTATCAGACACTTCTTGACCAAAGTGACTTACATATGTCCGCTATATTACAAGGGATCACATTGTCCCCGGAGCAACTTGGGGTTAAGTGCCTTGCTCAAGGGTACAACGGTGGAAGTAGGGAATTGAACCGACAACTTTCAGGCTACTGCACGCTAGCCTAGCTCCTTAACCACTACACTACTACCGCCCCCATACACTACTACCGCCCCCATGTTAAGAGATATAAATAGATATGCAGTACTAAACAGTATAGAAAGTAAAATTGCGAAGTGAAAGCTTTTCTTAACAAATGCAAATTCATCTGAAACGTACAGCCATCTATACGAACAGTAGATCTGAAATTTTATGGGAGAGGATTTCACAGGGAAGGGCCTCAGAGGAGAAAGCTCTGTCACCCATGGAACGGAGTCTTGTTTTGGGGATACTGTGAGTGTGCCACGGTCTGCGTACCGGTGAGAGCCTATAACACAGCATATGTGTATGAGTTCAGGTAAGCAGAGACAGAGCTGTGTAGGGTCTTGAAGCTGAGTAGATGCACTTTGAAGTCTTTTGAAGTGGAAGGACAACTGATGAGTTTTGTCAATATGAGTTCCAAAAGAGGAGTTGAAGTCTAGCAGAAAATCTCAGCTTTTGACTTGAGGGGCAGCTGTGACCGTCATCAATGTCATCAATGGTAATACAGAAGTTTTTGAGTCTGAGGAGCTTTGAGTCAACGTTGCTAAAATGCATGTAACAAAGAAGAAACATCTGCAGAGGTTTCATGCCATCTTGACACCTTGTCCTCCTGGAACAGAATCTGTACTTGTTTATGATTTGAAACACAGACATCACCTCAACACTTGTGTCTAATTTGTTGGAAGGCATCTTTCTAAAATTTGAAAACAGAATTGACTGTAAAAACAGCTCTGTGAAGTGTTTCAGGAAGAAGGGCAACCTTCTGATATGATAATAAAACTCATACATGGGTCTGTCTCTATCCATAAGGCAGATACTATGTAAAAATATAGGCAGGTCTGGACTGGTAATTTGGCATACTGGCATTTTCTTTGTTGGCCCATGTACCTTGGGTCTTTTATATCAATCAATAAAATGATAAGAAAAACATAACTTTTCAAAACAAGTTTACTTTATTTTTGTCCATAAATAAATACAAATAAATATAGGAACATTGTACAATAAATATGAATGTAATGCATAAACATTTCCATAGTAAACATACTAAATAAATAAAACATTAATTATTTTTTAAGGGAAATAAATAAACAAATAAATAGGTGCAATACACATACGTACATTTGCCGCCATTTCACAGTAATGTTTTTGTCATTAATTACAATGACAATTGCAACAAACAACATCTTCAACCAGATAACTGCTTAGATAAACAAATACATTGACAATACTGCTGAGAACATTTAAATACACAACATTTGATGCTGTTGCACAAGCTTAGGTTCACAGTAATATGATGGGTCAACACATTTATAGCAATATCGACAACATATAGCAAATTCACATTGAAACATACTGATAGTGAGATAAACTACCAGAAATAAAAGTAAGCTATATGAGTCTGTGAAGGTATTCCTATATTCCAGTTCTCTGTTTCGCCTGTTCCGGTTCCTTCCATCATGCAGCTGAGAGGACGGAGGGCTGGAGTGTGCTGACCAGTGACTGACCAGTGACCAGCTCCTACCACGGCCGCATCACAATCACAGAGAGCAGCGTGAGGCCACAGGTGGTGAAGAGGCTGATTTTACTGCTGATGTCACCAGAGGAAGAAGCATTGATGCCTGCTGCTGCTGCAGTGGTAGTGGTGGTGGTGGTGGGACTCTTGGTGCTTGTTGTGCTGTCTGTTGGAGAAGTCAACAATCATGTTATAGAAATGGCCTGAGAACATGTCTGTGAAGTGTGAATATCTGCAGATAAGCTAAACTGGACTGAACTGGTACCTTCCAGCATGCCTGAGCCCTCCTCAGGAAGCAACTGCACGGCGGCTCTCCGGACACGCGTCTCAGAGGACTTCAGTCCACTGGCTGAGTTCCCCTTCACAGAGGGCCTTGTGCTGTCATGTTCTCCCCTAAGAGAAGTACTCTGAAGGGGGGAGATCCTGGAGGGAAGACTGGGCCTGGAGTCCTGGTCTGTCAGTAAGAACTGGGAGCTCTCCAGGTCACTGTAGAACTCGCTGTTGTCTGATTGGCTGGAAAGGTCTTTGGTGGGGATGCATAGCGAGAACACAAACAGTCCTGTAATGTAAGAGGAGAAATAGTTGAAAGGAGCCATCAGTATCCTTCCGATTGAGTGGAAATAGTCACTGGAATTCACACCAATATTTTAGTTTTGTGTGTAAATGAGCAGTTGACTGACCTGAGAACAGCAGAAGGTTGAACATCTCTGGTAATTTCTTGAGAGGTATAATGGAGGAAATCAATTCAAATAAAAACCTGCACAAAGAAGACAATGAAACATTATGTATGTATACCTGTTTAGTTTTATAAGTTTGAATTTAGATTCAGATATATTATTTCAACACCTGTACATATAAGTCTGCTTGGAAACTCACATGTACTCAAAAATATATAGAACTTATAATAAATACAACTGCTAAAGGCAAAATGATAGGATTGAGTTTCCAACGTACATTTTCTTTGTTCAAAATAAAAATGTGTCACAACACTTTTAGACAATTATTCATTTAAGAAAATAAATATCTATTTCTAAAAATGAAATAGATTTTTCTGTTCTAAAATTACACAATGATATGGTTAAGAATAAATTTGAAGTCTGTTGCATACTCCAAGAAATATTGCTGATAGCTTACCTGTCGGGTATATGTCAAATAGAAACCAGTGCAGGATGTTTGCTGATTGGTTTTTGTCCTCAGATGAAAGTCCTTTTTCTTGAGTCTGAATGATTCCCAGTGATGCTGAAGCTTTATAGTATTGAGAAGAGTCTGATATTACGTGTGAATGCGTACTCTATGAGGGTGCGTAAGGGTCTATTCCTGTGCCCTACGTCATATTTTTACCTGCAAATGAGGCGTGTACTCCATAACGGTATAAGAACTATGCACTGCAGGGGATCTGAAGAAGACTTTCTGGTTCTTCTAACACATCGTATTTTGATTTAAGGTGGCACTGGGCATTAGGTGTGTCACTGTGTAGCGTCATTGCTCCATTTGTCACAATAAACAATTTGAACGCAATGCCACCTTCGTAAAAGTGTTTTGTAATAGTTAGTTTTAGAATCCAATATCTAGCCTATATCTAGATAACACCCACTGGGTGGAATATAACTTAATAGTTTTATTATCTATCAAAGGAAATTATAACACTTATAAACATACTGGAATACCGTCACTACTCTTTGTCTGTGGTCTAATTTATGAAACCACATTACGTTACAATTACATAAAGAAATTCTAGTTTTGTACAAAACTCAACATTATTATGTCCGAAAAGTCATTCCAATTGAGCATTCCATTGATCTGATTGAATCAGGTAAAGTCAGGGTATCACTAAAAAGAGGGGCTTTCACTGTTACTAAACCTTAAAACATGCAACTACATAAGCTAGTTATATTTAAAACACAATGTCATTACAAAGTAACATATTTTTTTACAGCAATGGATTTATCAATCAAAATCATGTAGATGGATGTGTAGGGCCTTAGTAACTGCTGAACCAGGCAAATGATCACATTCATTTGTTCCCTGGTGTCACCACTTTACTGTGTTCCTATACGCCTTTGCAAGATCACTGAGATAATCAAACATGTCATCATTGTTGCCAAAAGTTTTCATATGTGTTTATTATGACCGCCGCTAGCGAAGCTAGCGAAGCGGTCATATAGGGATTGTCAAAGTTTTTTTTTTTTTTTTTCCCGTCATCTACTTCCTGAAATTTTGGTCAACGATACCCGGGGCACCGAAACACCAGGGCACATGAAATTTGGTGGGTATGTAGCCCCACTAGACTTTTACGGAAAAATTTCGTTTGGTCCCCGGGGGCCACTCCCCCTCCGCGCTGGGCCCCCCGAAACCCAAAAAATGCAGTTTTTCCTCAATAACTACCTGAACCGTGGCACCGAGGATGAAGAATTTTTTATGGTATGTTGGTCTCAAGGGCCCACATCAACTTAGCCCATAATCACTCATTTGTGATTTGCACCCCCCCGGTAAAAAATGAAAATGCAATATCATTCTGCTTTAATCGCCCCTCTCTTCAGTAAAGACGTTCAGAACTGCACCAAATTTTATGTGTATGATTAACCTGACATTCTCTGGGGGTATGCCAAGTTTCGTAGAATTTCATCCATGGGGGGGTCTAAAAAATTAAGTTATGTGTACATTTAGTGACTCTACACTCATTGGCCTGTAGATGGTGGTGCACACATATACACATGCACACACACACACAGGCACCCACATACTATCGGTATTAGAACGGCCGATACATAATTACAAATTCAGTAGGATTAAAAGAAAGCCAAAATAAATATTCATCATCATCATCATGGCTGCATTTCCAGTATTGGCGATAAGTAGTCGTTTGTCCACTAGATGGCGCATCGTTGCAGTGAGACGTAATTTTGTTGGAAGTTAATCTTAAATGGGTTGGAAAGACACTATGCTTCCTACAAGGACAAGACTGTAGGCTACAGTAGTTTACCGCAGAGAACGTCTAAGGGTAGGATGATTTCTGCATGACATGTAATTCCCATTTCCTCTTGAAGCCGAAATAAATCTGAGAATGTTTATCGGACATGCTTGTTTTTTACTGCAGGTAGGCTACGTTAATCCTATCAATAGCAGAACGTAGGTAAAATAATGTTACCGTTAGCATGGTTGAGTGATGGAGGCCAATTTGATTATTGATGTATTTGTAGAAAACCATAAATGCGTTTATAAGCTACCAAGCAAATCGATAACAGCACTAATTGTATCTTTCGACTGTCATCTCATTTGCTTATGACCATAACCTAGGCTACTAACAGGAGCTAAGTGAGTTAGCCACAACACGTTCGCTACGTGATGGTTTTTTAATGGAAAATATATAGGCTACCTGAAAGATAACCTGTCTATGATCCCGTGATGATCTACAATCTCCATTTAAACCAGATGTTTTAGAGCGCACGTTGAGATGTATTCAGGGCAGGGCTGTACCTACACATATTTGTTGCACGTGCTACAAAAATCATTCTTTGCGATGAATGATTTAGTACCAACGTTACAAGGGTCAGATACAGTTTTGCCTATGGCTATTCCGTGAGACTGAGGCGCTTTTTGTTTGTTCGAAGTGCGTGTTTAGGGTGTGAGAGGGGAGTCGATGTGCTTTGATTCCAGCTTGGTAGTTGTAGTCTATGCGATTAAAAAACACGTGTGTGTGAAGTATCCAAACAATGATAACGCTTTCATTATGGCTGCTTTAGCCACAGACCTTGAGCTACTGTACAGTGGGTTGGGTTCCGTTTAGAAGTGTCCACTTCATTCGCCCTTTCCGTGTGATTCACAGCTACGTGAAATGTATTACTACTGATATGCAAAACTATTAACTTTTTCGCCAAGAGGTGGCAGCTTGATACTGTAAGGTGTAAGCCATTGGTTCCAACGGAGATTTTATTTGGGTCGCCAGCATAGCCTAGCGACAATTTGTGTTGTGTAATAGGCCTAGCATAGGGCCTACCTTATATAGCTTATAGTTTGTTAACAGTCACGGTTTTGTCATAACTCCCTCTATGCATTTTTGCATTTAGAATAGCTCTAAAACCGGGGGGCGAACACGTCGCAGGGGGGGCGCCAGTGCGTGGATATCTCAATCGCAAAATTAAACAATATTTCTATCGGGCGCCTACCATGGACTAGGCTGGGTGAAAATCAAAAGATTGCGTCAAAAGATTGAGCTTAACCATTGACCTCATGGTTGCAAAATGCAAGGGAACATGAATCAGCATATTATTTGCACAAACAATAACGGAGAGTAGCTCTTCAACTTTGCCCGTTAAAATGTGTATGAACAGTCTCGCAACGCATTTCATGAAGGCCCTTTGGACATGTCAGTTATTCGCACCACTGGGAAAAACGGCATTTTGTTTTAGACTACTGGTATTTCATTTGTGCATTGACAATAAAGCTGAATATCATTTGAACTAGATGACTAAACTTATGCATATGTAGAAGAAGAAACATTCACAAAAATCCATGACATGACCTCTCTTCTTGATAGCTGTTGAAAACTGCATGGAACTGACAGGGATTGTTTTGTTTAATAATAAATAAATAAATACATTATGCTGCTACCTTCTGCTTTTCCCAAATACAATGTAGCCTACAGGTGTACCTTTCATCAGTCCAGTTGCAATGGATGGACTGTGATGAACTGCCCTACTTGTGATTGTTTAGAGATTTTAAAGGTTTTATAACAATGTTACAGATTTTTTGGCCCAGAAACAAATCTATTCACCTTTGCAGCGCCAGTAGGCTACTTTGTGTGCGGAATGTGTGCAAACACACATTTCAAACAAGCATACACAAAAGTTTCAAGAGTGAGGAATGGAGTAGAAGATGGAGACAAATTCATTAATATGATTTATTTTCGCGGAATGGATGTGCAGGACTGAGCGGCGGTCATATTTTGTACCGCTACGCGGTACATCTAGTTATTGTTATGCTTAAAGACAAGAAGAATGTTGAAGCTTGAATCTTACGTTAAGAGATGAGTCATACTTTGTTCCTACCATAAATTGACCTTACACTAGCTACTAGTGCTTTCATGTTACATGTCTACAACATGATTATTTCAGTATGCAGAGGTCAGTCATACAATGACTCTGAAGTGACATGTATAATTCATATAATCTTAATTACTTAATATCTTAAACTATTTTATTAGAATTAGTTACTCCAATAACGTCATCACAACATACAGTAAATCCATTTGGTAAACTGAAAGACAAATGCTTCATTCATTTTAGACATTTCATAAATGTGTGACCAATGTCGACATTACAATTAAAATAATCCTATGGATTATATATTGATTTATTTTTCATTTTTGTAAATCCCTGTCCTAGTAAAAAAATTGCTTGAGATTAGAATTTTTGACATGAGAAAAAGAAAACCCTGAGTCAGTATTCATTGCATCCTGCAAATATTTCTGCACCTTCTCCAACATATCTATCATGTGAACTGATACCCAAGTTATAACTGCATTATACTTTTTTATTATCAATAATAATGATAATAATAATAATAACAATAATAATAATAATAATAATAATAATAATAATAATAATAATACCAACACCAATTTTTCACCTAATCAAAGACAGTTGCATTACATTATATTACATTACAGTACATTTATCAGACACTTCTTGGCCAAAGTGACTCACATATGTCAGCTATATTACAAGGGATCACATTGTCCCCGGAGCAACTTGGGGTTAAGTTGCAACTTGGGGTTAAGTGCCTTGCTCAAGGGTACAACGGTGGAAGTAGGGAATTGGACCGACAACTTTCAGGCTACTGCACGCTAGCCTAGCTCCTTAACCACTACACTACTACCGCCCCCATACACTACTACCGCCCCCATGTTAAGAGATATAAAGAGATATGCAGTACTAAACAGTATATACAAAGTAAAATTGCGAAGTGAAAGCTTTCCTTAACAAATGCAATTTCATCTGAAACTTACAGCCATCTATACGAACAGTAGATCTGAAATTTTATGGGAGAGGATTTCACAGGGGAAGGGCCTCAGAGGAGGAAACTCTGTCACCCATGGAACGGAGTCTTGTTTTGGGGATACTGTGAGTGTGCCACGGTCTGCGTACCGGTGAGAGCCTATAACACAGCATATGTGTATGAGTTCAGGTAAGCAGAGACAGAGCTGTGTAGGGTCTTGAAGCTGAGTAGATGCACTTTGAAGTCTTTTGAAGTGGAAGGACAACTGATGAGTTTTGTCAATATGAGTTCCAAAAGAGGAGATGAAGTCTAGCAGAAAATCTCAGCTTTTGACTTGAGGGGCAGCTGTGACCGTCGTGTCATCAATGGTGATACAGAAGTTTTTGAGTCTGAGGAGCTTTGAGTCAACGATGCTAAAATGCATGTAACAAAAAAGAAACATCTGTAGAGGTTTCATGCCATCTTGACACCTTGTCCTCCTGGAACAGAATCTGTACTTGTTTATGATTTGAAACACAGACATCACCTCAACTCTTGTGTCTAGTTTGTTGGAAGGCATCTTTCTAAAATTTGAAAACAGAATTTACTGTAAAAACAGCTCTGTGAAGTGTTTCAGGAAGAAGGGCAACCTTCTGATATGATAATAAAACTCATACATGGGTCTGTCTCTATCCATAAGGCAGATACTATGTAAAAATATAGGCAGGTCTGGACTGGTAATTTGGCATACTGGCATTTTCTTTGTTGGCCCATGTACCTTGGGTCTTTTATATCAATCAATAAAATGATAAGAAAAACATAACTTTTCAAAACAAGTTTACTTTATTTTTGTCCATAAATAAATACAAATAAATATAGGAACACTGTACAATAAATATGAATGTAATGCATAAACATTTCCATAGTAAACATACTAAATAAATAAAACATTCATTCTTTTTTAAGGGAAATAAATAAACAACTAAATAGGTGCAATACACATACGTACATTTGCCGCCATTTCACAGTAATGTTTTTGTCATTAATTACAATGACAATTGCAACAAACAACATCTTCAACCAGATAACTGCTTAGATAAACAAATACATTGACAATACTGCTGAGAACATTTAAATACACAACATTTGATGCTGTTGCACAAGCTTAGGTTCACAGTAATATGATGGGTCAACACATTTATAGCAATATCGACAACATATAGCAAATTCACATTGAAACATACTGATAGTGAGATAAACTACCAGAAATAAAAGTAAGCTATATGAGTCTGTGAAGGTATTCCTATATTCCAGTTCTCTGTTTCTCCTGTTCCGGTTCCTTCCATCATGCAGCTGAGAGGACGGAGGGCTGGAGTGTGCTGACCAGTGACTGACCAGTGACCAGCTCCTACCACGGCCGCATCACAATCACAGAGAGCAGCGTGAGGCCACAGGTGGTGAAGAGGCTGATTTTACTGCTGATGTCACCAGAGGAAGAAGCATTGATGCCTGCTGCTGCTGCAGTGGTAGTGGTGGTGGTGGTGGTGGGACTCTTGGTGCTTGTTGTGCTGTCTGTTGGAGAAGTCAACAATCATGTTATAGAAATGGCCTGAGAACATGTCTGTGAAGTGTGAATATCTGCAGATAAGCTAAACTGGACTGAACTGGTACCTTCCAGCATGCCTGAGCCCTCCTCAGGAAGCAACTGCACGGCGGCTCTCCGGACACGCGTCTCAGAGGACTTCAGTCCACTGGCTGAGTTCCCCTTCACAGAGGGCCTTGTGCTGTCATGTTCTCCCCTAAGAGAAGTACTCTGAAGGGGGGAGATCCTGGAGGGAAGACTGGGCCTGGAGTCCTGGTCTGTCAGTAAGAACTGGGAGCTCTCCAGGTCACTGTAGAACTCGCTGTTGTCTGATTGGCTGGAAAGGTCTTTGGTGGGGATGCATAGCGAGAACACAAACAGTCCTGTAATGTAAGAGGAGAAATAGTTGAAAGGAGCCATCAGTATCCTTCCGATTGAGTGGAAATAGTCACTGGAATTCACACCAATATTTTAGTTTTGTGTGTAAATGAGCAGTTGACTGACCTGAGAACAGCAGAAGGTTGAACATCTCTGGTAATTTTTTAAGAGGTATAATGGAGGAAATCAATTCAAATAAAAACCTGCACAAAGAAGACAATGAAACATTATGTATGTATACCTGTTTAGTTTTATAAGTTTGAATTTAGATTCAGATATATTATTTCAACACCTGTACATATAAGTCTGCTTGGAAACTCACATGTACTCAAAAATATATAGAACTTATAATAAATACAACTGCTAAAGGCAATATGATAGGATTGAGTTTCCAACGTACATTTTCTTTGTTCAAAATAAAAATGTGTAACAGCACTTTTAGACAATTATTCATTTAAGAAAATAAATATCTATTTCTAAAAATTAAATAGATTTTTCTGTTCTAAAATTACACAATGATATGGTTAAGAATAAATTTGAAGTCTGTTGCATACTCCAAGAAATATTGCTGATAGCTTACCTGTCGGGTATATGTCAAATAGAAAACAGTGCAGGATGTTTGCTGATTTGTTTTTGTCCTCAGATGAAAGTCCTTTTTCTTGAGTCTGAATGATTCCCAGTGATGCTGAAGCTTTATAGTGTTGAGAAGAGTCTGATATTATGTGTGAATGCGTACTCTATGAGGGTGCGTAAGGGTGTATTCCTGTGCCCTACGTCATATTCTTACCTGCAAATGAGGTGTGTACTTAATAACGGTATGGTAAGAACAATGCGCTGCAGCGGATCTGAAGAAGACTTTCTGGTTCTTCTAAGACATCGTATTTTGATTTAAGGTGGCACTGGGCATTATGTGTGTCACTGTGTAGCGTCATTGCTCCATTTGTCACAATAAACAATTTGAACGCAATGCCACCTTCGTGAAAGTGTTTTGTAATAGTTAGTTTTAGAATCCAATATCTAGCCTATATCTAGATAACACCCACTGGGTGGAATATAACTTAATAGTTTTATTATCTATCAAAGGAAAATATAACACTTATAAACATACTGGAATACCGTCACTACTCTTTGTCTGTGGTCTAATTTATGAAACCACATTAGGTTACAATTACATAAAGAAATTCTAGTTTTGTACAAAACTCTACATTTTTATGTCCGAAACATCATTCCAATTGTGCATTCCATTAATCTGATTGAATCAGGTAAAGTCAGTGTATCACTAAAAAGAGGGGCTTTCACAGTTACTAAACCTTAAAACATGCAACTACATTATGTTTAAAACACAATGTCATTACAAAGTAACATATTTTTTACAGCAATGGATTTATCAATCAAAATCATGTAAGATGAATGGATAGGGCCTTAGTAACTGCTGAACCAGGGAGGCAAACGATCACATTCATTTGTTCTCTGCTGTCACCACTTTACTGTGTTCCTATACGCCTTTGCAAGATCACTGAGATAATCAAACATGTCATCATTGTTGCCAAAAGGTTTCATATGTGTTTATTATTGTTAGTTATGCTTAGAGACAAGAAGAATGTTGAAGCTTGAATCTTACGTTAAGAGATGAGTCAGACTTTGTTCCAACCATAAATTGACCTTACACTAGCTACTAGTGCTTTCATGTTACATGTCTACAACATGCTATTTTCAGTATGCAGAGGTCAGTCATACAATGACTCTGAAGTGACATGTATAATTCAGCTAATCTTAAATTCTTAATATCTTACAGTACAGTAAATTCATTTGGTAAACTGAAAGACAAATGCTTCATTAATGTTAGACATTTCATAAATGTGTGACCAATGTCAACATTACAATTAAAATAATCCAATGGATTATATATTAATTTATTTTTCATTTTTGTAAATCCCTGTCCTAATAAAAACAATTGCTTGAGATTAGAATTTTTGACATCAGAACTTTGAAAAAGAAAATCCTTTGTCAGTATTCATTGCATCCTGCAAATATTTCTGTACCTTCTCCGACATATCTATCAACTGATACCCAAGTTATAAGTGCATTATACTTTTTTATTATCAATAATATTAATGATGAGATTAATAATAATAATAATAATAATAATAATAATAATAATAATAATAATAATAATGAAACCAATATAAATTTCTCACCTAATCAAAGACTGTTAAGAGATATAAATAGATATGCAGTACTAAACAGTATAGAAAGTAAAATTGCGAAGTGAAAGCTTTTCTTAACAAATGCAAATTCATCTGAAACGTACAGCCATCTATACGAACAGTAGATCTGAAATTTTATGGGAGAGGATTTCACAGGGAAGGGCCTCAGAGGAGAAAGCTCTGTCACCCATGGAACGGAGTCTTGTTTTGGGGATACTGTGAGTGTGCCACGGTCTGCGTACCGGTGAGAGCCTATAACACAGCATATGTGTATGAGTTCAGGTAAGCAGAGACAGAGCTGTGTAGGGTCTTGAAGCTGAGTAGATGGACTTTGAAGTCTTTTGAAGTGGAAGGACAACTGATGAGTTTTGTCAATATGAGTTCCAAAAGAGGAGTTGAAGTCTAGCAGAAAATCTCAGCTTTTGACTTGAGGGGCAGCTGTGACCGTCATCAATGTCATCAATGGTAATACAGAAGTTTTTGAGTCTGAGGAGCTTTGAGTCAACGTTGCTAAAATGCATGTAACAAAGAAGAAACATCTGCAGAGGTTTCATGCCATCTTGACACCTTGTCCTCCTGGAACAGAATCTGTACTTGTTTATGATTTGAAATTCAGACATCACCTCAACACTTGTGTCTAATTTGTTGGAAGGCATCTTTCTAAAATTTGAAAACAGAATTTACTGTAAAAACAGCTCTGTGAAGTGTTTCAGGAAGAAGGGCAACCTTCTGATATGATAATAAAACTCATACATGGGTCTGTCTCTATCCATAAGGCAGATACTATGTAAAAATATAGGCAGGTCTGGACTGGTAATTTGGCATACTGGCATTTTCTTTGTTGGCCCATGTACCTTGGGTCTTTTATATCAATCAATAAAATGATAAGAAAAACATAACTTTTCAAAACAAGTTTACTTTATTTTTGTCCATAAATAAATACAAATAAATATAGGAACATTGTACAATAAATATGAATGTAATGCATAAACATTTCCATAGTAAACATACTAAATAAATAAAACATTAATTATTTTTTAAGGGAAATAAATAAACAAATAAATAGGTGCAATACACATACGTACATTGGCCGCCATTTCACAGTAATGTTTTTGTCATTAATTACAATGACAATTGCAACAAACAACATCTTCAACCAGATAACTGCTTAGATAAACAAATACATTGACAATACTGCTGAGAACATTTAAATACACAACATTTGATGCTGTTGCACAAGCTTAGGTTCACAGTAATATGATGGGTCAACACATTTATAGCAATATCGACAACATATAGCAAATTCACATTGAAACATACTGATAGTGAGATAAACTACCAGAAATAAAAGTAAGCTATATGAGTCTGTGAAGGTATTCCTATATTCCAGTTCTCTGTTTCTCCTGTTCCGGTTCCTTCCATCATGCAGCTGAGAGGACGGAGGGCTGGAGTGTGCTGACCAGTGACTGACCAGTGACCAGCTCCTACCACGGCCGCATCACAATCACAGAGAGCAGCGTGAGGCCACAGGTGGTGAAGAGGCTGATTTTACTGCTGATGTCACCAGAGGAAGAAGCATTGATGCCTGCTGCTGCTGCAGTGGTAGTGGTGGTGGTGGTGGTGGGACTCTTGGTGCTTGTTGTGCTGTCTGTTGGAGAAGTCAACAATCATGTTATAGAAATGGCCTGAGAACATGTCTGTGAAGTGTGAATATCTGCAGATAAGCTAAACTGGACTGAACTGGTACCTTCCAGCATGCCTGAGCCCTCCTCAGGAAGCAACTGCACGGCGGCTCTCCGGACACGCGTCTCAGAGGACTTCAGTCCACTGGCTGAGTTCCCCTTCACAGAGGGCCTTGTGCTGTCATGTTCTCCCCTAAGAGAAGTACTCTGAAGGGGGGAGATCCTGGAGGGAAGACTGGGCCTGGAGTCCTGGTCTGTCAGTAAGAACTGGGAGCTCTCCAGGTCACTGTAGAACTCGCTGTTGTCTGATTGGCTGGAAAGGTCTTTGGTGGGGATGCATAGCGAGAACACAAACAGTCCTGTAATGTAAGAGGAGAAATAGTTGAAAGGAGCCATCAGTATCCTTCGGATTGAGTGGAAATAGTCACTGGAATTCACACCAATATTTTTGTTTTGAGTGTAAATGAGCAGTTGAATGACCTGAGAACAGCAGAAGGTTGAACATCTCTGGTAATTTTTTAAGAGGTATAATGGAGGAAATCAATTCAAATAAAAACCTGCACAAAGAAGACAATGAAACATTATGTATTTTGACCTGTTTAGTTTTATAAGTTTGAGTTTAGATTCAGATATAATATTTCCACACCTGTACATATCAGTCTGCTTGGAAACTCACATTTGTACTCAAAAATATATAGAACTTATAATAAATACAACTTCTAAAGGCAAAATGATAGGATTGAGTTTCCAACGTACATTTTCTTTGTTCAAAATAAAAATGTGTAGAAGCACTTTTAGACAATTATTCATTTAAGAAAATAAATATCTATTTCTAAAAATGAAATAGATTTTTCTGTTCTAACATTACACAATGATATGGTTAAGAATAAATTTGAAGTCTGTTGCATACTCCAAGAAATATTGCTGATAGCTTACCTGTCGGGTATATGTCAAATAGAAACCAGTGCAGGATGTTTGCTGATTGGTTTTTGTCCTCAGATGAAAGTCCTTTTTCTTGAGTCTGAATGATTCCCAGTGATGCTGAAGCTTTATAGTGTTGAGAAGAGTCTGATATTACGTGTGAATGCGTACTCTATGAGGGTACGTAAGGGTGTATTCCTGTGCCCTACGTCATATTCTTACCTGCAAATGAGGTGTGTACTTCATAACGGTATAAGAACTATGCACTGCAGGGGATCTGAAGAAGACTTTCTGGTTCTTCTAACACATCGTATTTTGATTTAAGGTGGCACTGGGCATTAGGTGTGTCACTGTGTAGCGTCATTGCTCCATTTGTCACAATAAACAATTTGAACGCAATGCCACCTTCGTAAAAGTGTTTTGTAATAGTTAGTTTTAGAATCCAATATCTAGCCTATATCTAGATAACACCCACTGGGTGGAATATAACTTAATAGTTTTATTATCTATCAAAGGAAATTATAACACTTATAAACATACTGGAATACCGTCACTACTCTTTGTCTGTGGTCTAATTTATGAAACCACATTACGTTACAATTACATAAAGAAATTCTAGTTTTGTACAAAACTCAACATTATTATGTCCGAAAAGTCATTCCAATTGAGCATTCCATTGATCTGATTGAATCAGGTAAAGTCAGGGTATCACTAAAAAGAGGGGCTTTCACTGTTACTAAACCTTAAAACATGCAACTACATAAACTAGCTATATTTAAAACACAATGTCATTACAAAGTAACATATTTTTTTACAGCAATGGATTTATCAATCAAAATCATGTAAGATGAATGTTTAGGGCCTTAGTAACTGCTGAACCAGGCAAATGATCACATTCATTTTTTCCCTGGTGTCACCACTTTATTGTGTTCCTATACGCCTTTGCAAGATCACTGAGATAATCAAACATGTCATCATTGTTGCCAAAAGTTTTCATATGTGTTTATTATTGTTATGCTTAAAGACAAGAAGAATGTTGAAGCTTGAATCTTACGTTAAGAGATGAGTCATACTTTGTTCCAACCATAAATTGACCTTACACTAGCTACTAGTGCTTTCATGTTACATGTCTACAACATGATTCTTTCAGTATGCAGAGGTCAGTCATACAATGACTCTGAAGTGACATGTATAATTCATGTAATCTTAATTTCTTAATATCTTAAACTATTTTATTAGAATTAATTACTCCAATAACGTCATCACAACATACAGCAAATCCATTTGGTAAACTGAAAGACAAATGCTTCATTCATTTTAGACATTTCATAAATGTGTGACCAATGTCGACATTACAATTAAAATAATCCAATGGATTATATATTGATTTATTTTTCATTTTTGTAAATCCCTGTCCTAATAAAAACAATTGCTTGAGATTAGAATTTTTGACATGAGAAAAAGAAAACCCTGAGTCAGTATTCATTGCATCCTGCAAATATTTCTGCACCTTCTCTGAAATATCTATCATGAGAACTGATACCAAAGTTATAACTGCATTATGCTTTTTTATTATCAATAATAATGATAATAATAATAATAACAATAATAATAATAATAATAATAATAATGATACCAATAGCAATTTTTCACCTAATCAAAGACAGTTAAAATTACATTATATTACATTACAGTACATTTATCAGACACTTCTTGACCAAAGTGACTTACATATGTCCGCTATATTACAAGGGATCACATTGTCCCCGGAGCAACTTGGGGTTAAGTGCCTTGCTCAGGGGTACTACGGTGGAAGTAGGGAATTGAACCGACAACTTTCAGGCTACTGCACGCTAGCCTAGCTCCTTAACCACTACACTACTACCGCCCCCATACACTACTACCGCCCCCATGTTAAGAGATATAAATAGATATGCAGTACTAAACAGTATATAGAAAGGAAAATTGTGAAGTGAAAGCTTTTCTTAACAAATGCAATTTCATCTGAAACTTACAGCCATCTATACGAACAGTAGATCTGAAATTTTATGGGAGAGGATTTCACAGGGAAGGGCCTCAGAGGAGGAAGCTCTGTCACCCATGGAACGGAGTCTTGTTTTGGGGATACTGTGAGTGTGCCACGGTCTGCGTACCGGTGAGAGCCTATAACACAGCATGTGTGTATGAGTTCAGGTAAGCAGAGACAGAGCTGTGTAGGGCCTTGAAGCTGAGTAGATGGACTTTGAAGTCTTTTAAAGTGGAAGGACAGCTGATGAGTTTTGTCAATATGAGTTCCAAAAGAGGAGTTGAAGTCTAGCAGAAAATCTCAGCTTTTGACTTGAGGGGCAGCTGTGACCGTCATCAATGTCATCAATGGTGATACAGAAGTTTTTGAGTCTGAGGAGCTTTGAGTCAACGATGCTAAAATGCATGTAACAAAGAAGCAACATCTGTAGAGGTTTCATGCCATCTTGACCCCTTGTCCTCCTGGAACAGAATCTGTACTTGTTTATGATTTGAAACACAGACCTCACCTCAACTCTTGTGTCTAATTTGTTGGAAGGCATCTTTCTAAAATTTGAAAACAGAATTGACTGTAAAAACAGCTCTGTGAAGTGTTTCAGGAAGAAGGGCAACCTTCTGATATGGTGATAAAACTCATACATGGGTCTGTCTCTATCCATAAGGCACATACTACAGTATGTAAAATGTAGGCAGGTCTGGACTGGTAATCTGGCATACTGGCATTTTCTTTGTTGGCCCATGTACCTTGGGCATTTTATATAAATCATTAAACTTATAAGAAAAACATAACTTTTCAAAACAAGTTTACTTTATTTTTGTCAATAAATAAATACAAATAAATATAGGAACATTGTACAATAAATATGAATGTAATGCATGAACATTTCCATAATAAACATACTAAATAAATAAAACATTAATTGTTTTTTAAGGGAAATAAATAAACAAATAAATAGGTGCAATACACATATGTACATTAGCCGCCATTTCACAGTAATGTTTTTGTCATTAATTACAATGAAATTTGCATCATCTTCAACCAGATAACTGCTTAGATAAACAAATACATTGACAATACTGTTGAGAACATTTAAATACACACCATTCGATGCTGTTGCACAAGCTTAGGTTCACAGTAATATGATGGGTCTACAAATTTATAGCAATATCGACAACATAGCAAATTCACATTGAAACATACTGATAGTGAGATAAACTACCAGAAATAAAAGTAAGCTATATGAGTCTGTGAAGGTATTCCTATATTCCAGTTCTCTGTTTCTCCTGTTCCGGTTCCTTCCATCATGCAGCTGAGAGGACGGAGGGCTGGAGTGTGCTGACCAGTGACTGACCAGTGACCAGCTCCTACCACGGCCGCATCACAATCACAGAGAGCAGCGTGAGGCCACAGGTGGTGAAGAGGCTGATTTTACTGCTGATGTCACCAGAGGAAGAAGCATTGATGCCTGCTGCTGCAGCAGTGGTAGTGGTGGTGGTGGTGGGACTCTTGGTGCTTGTTGTGCTGTCTGTTGGAGAAGTCAACAATCATGTTATAGAAATGGCCTGAGAACATGTCTGTGAAGTGTGAATATCTGCAGATAAGCTAAACTGGACTGAACTGGTACCTTCCAGCATGCCTGAGCCCTCCTCAGGAAGCAACTGCACGGCGGCTCTCCGGACACGCGTCTCAGAGGACTTCAGTCCACTGGCTGAGTTCCCCTTCACAGAGGGCCTTGTGCTGTCATGTTCTCCCCTAAGAGAAGTACTCTGAAGGGGGGAGATCCTGGAGGGAAGACTGGGCCTGGAGTCCTGGTCTGTCAGTAAGAACTGGGAGCTCTCCAGGTCACTGTAGAACTCGCTGTTGTCTGATTGGCTGGAAAGGTCTTTGGTGGGGATGCATAGCGAGAACACAAACAGTCCTGTAATGTAAGAGGAGAAATAGTTGAAAGGAGCCATCAGTATCCTTCGGATTGAGTGGAAATAGTCACTGGAATTCACACCAATATTTTTGTTTTGAGTGTAAATGAGCAGTTGAATGACCTGAGAACAGCAGAAGGTTGAACATCTCTGGTAATTTTTTAAGAGGTATAATGGAGGAAATCAATTCAAATAAAAACCTGCACAAAGAAGACAATGAAACATTATGTATTTTGACCTGTTTAGTTTTATAAGTTTGAGTTTAGATTCAGATATAATATTTCCACACCTGTACATATCAGTCTGCTTGGAAACTCACATTTGTACTCAAAAATATATAGAACTTATAATAAATACAACTTCTAAAGGCAAAATGATAGGATTGAGTTTCCAACGTACATTTTCTTTGTTCAAAATAAAAATGTGTAGAAGCACTTTTAGACAATTATTCATTTAAGAAAATAAATATATATTTCTAAAAATGAAATAGATTTTTCTGTTCTAACATTACACAATGATATGGTTAAGAATAAATTTGAAGTCTGTTGCATACTCCAAGAAATATTGCTGATAGCTTACCTGTCGGGTATATGTCAAATAGAAACCAGTGCAGGATGTTTGCTGATTTGTTTTTGTCCTCAGATGAAAGTCCTTTTTCTTGAGTCTGAATGATTCCCAGTGATGCTGAAGCTTTATAGTGTTGAGAAGAGTCTGATATTACGTGTGAATGCGTACTCTATGAGGGTACGTAAGGGTGTATTCCTGTGCCCTACGTCATATTTTTACCTGCAAATGAGGCGTGTACTTCATAACGGTATGGTAAGAACAATGCGCTGCAGCGGATCTGAAGAAGACTTTCTGGTTCTTCTAACACATCGTATTTTGATTTAAGGTGGCACTGGACATTAGGTGTGTCACTGTGTAGCGTCATTGCTCCATTTGTCACAATAAACATTTTGAACGCAATGGCACCTTCATGAAAGTGTTTTGTAATAGTTAGTTTTACAATCCAATATCTAGCCTATATCTAGATAACACCCAGTGGGTGGAATATAACTTATAGTTTTATTATCTATTAAAAGGAAAATATAACACTTATAAACATACTGGAATACCGTCTGGCAAGTGTATTTAAACATCATGGCTTCCCACACTTGAAAAGGGAAGGACTTGACCAGACTCAGGATTTCACTCGTTGTTCAATTTATTTGACCAGTAAACAAGCAAGGTGAAAAACCTTTAAACATACAAAAAATAAACAATTTAAATAAAGTTTAGCATTTTCCATGAAATACAACAAAGCACAACAAAGTAAATTTAAATAAGGCTATTTTAAACAAACAATGAAATGGTTAATTTATCAGCCCAGGCAAACAGTGGCAAACAGTATAGATATATTACCAATTAGTCATTAAATAAGCAGAAAGCCAGTTCAAACCCATTTTAATTTAACCTGTTTTACCTTATGTTTAACCTAGATTTCTATACAGATTTTATATACACATGACATGTATTCCAATCATAGTTTTAACTAAATAAAATTAAGCATTCAAAAGGTTTTACTGTAAATTAGCAAATTACTGTGTAGGAAATAATCTTAGTTGAAGATTAAGGTTTAATAAATAACTTAAACAGCTCATAATTAACTTCAACCTATAAACAGGCAATGCATCTCAAATCAACAGACAACACATTTCACTTGTCCATAGACAGACTACTACGTAGCCAGCAATCACATTTAAACAGCGTCCAGAGTCCAATAAATACATTTGAGCTTACCGGTAGCCCTTTTGATCTTTTCCTTTTTCCCATGAGCTTTAATTCCGCAATTTCTCCTTTTTCTTCTGTTCAAACAAGTGAACAAACTCGCGTCGCTTCATTGTCTGGGGTTTCTGCCGTGTGCGGCTAATTAGTCTGATTTCGCTGTGGAGCTGCACGCTCACCGTTACGCGCTTGTAGCAGCAAGGCCGCTGTCACATGCACCCGCACGCAGGCACACCTCCCGGCAGATCGCCGCAACACCTCCCACTCGATCTTTGTGCGGTGCGACCCAGAAAGATCGCACCTCTCAGGCGAGCTGGTCCCTGTTGACTTGATCCTCCGCTGGGATGAGGACGATGAGGCTTCCGCACGTCCCGATGCAGTATGGTACCCTGGAAGTACTTCTCCTCAGACCCGGACTCTTTGGCAACAGGTTTTGTTCGTACCCGTTTCGTACCAGATCTTCTGAGGATGGCCTCGAACAGAAGTGAACCTCTGGTAAGCAAGTAGAAAGCTCTCTGTTGATAGCGTGTTTGCCAGTTCGACATGGATGGCTAGGCTTGACATACAGCAGAAGAGCACGCCCCATACTTTCATGCTCACTCTCCTTTTGACATCATCCTTCACTTGGTATGGTCCGAACAGGTCGACAGACGTGAACTGAAACGGTGCAGCTGGGCTCGACCGCTCTTCAGGTAAGTTTCCCGTTATTTGCTGACAGGTTCTTGCTTTTGCCTTCTTGCAAACGACACACTTGTCAACGACTTTTTGGGCAATAATTCTTCCCCTGACGACCCATGCTTTCTTTCGCATCCGCAGCAAAGTACCAGCCACTCCATCATGTCCCTCACTGTGTGCTTCTCGGGCTAGGAGGGTGGAGATCCAGGCCTGGAAAGGTAGCAGGGGAACAGCTCTCTGGTCCTCTTTGTAGGTCTGGATCCTGCCACCACACATCAGGAGTCCACTTGTTTGATCCTTATAAACAACCAGTCTGTCCATGGTTGTGCTCGGAAAGTGTACGCCCTCTTGTGCTGCCAGGCATAGGTTCCGGAACACTTCTTCTCTTTCATTGACTGTGATGACACCAGCTGCCTCCCACTTTTCTTTATCTCCAATCTTAGCATACAGGAACTTCTTAGCTGCTCTCCAAGTCCTTGCTATAGTCCCGACCAGCCGTCTTAGACTGCTGAAGCGCCTTTCATCTAATAGCTTTTGGACTGCTGCTACTGTCGGTGGTCTTCTGGACTTGGGCTCTCTCCTGGATTTTGATTGGATCTTGCGCTTTCTGTTGACTTCGGGTGAGTACCGCAACAAATGTTTTCTTCTGCATTTTTGTGATATTGTCTCTTGCTTGTGCAGCAACATCTTTGGCTGATTTTTTCGGCCACTCACCCTCAGGAAGCTGAAGGAACTGTGGACCCGACTGCCACTCGGAATCCTCAGTTAGGTCTTCAGGACTGGCCCCTCTGGTGATGATATCTG
Organism: Alosa pseudoharengus; assembly: GCF_046254945.1. Lineage (NCBI taxonomy): Eukaryota > Metazoa > Chordata > Actinopteri > Clupeiformes > Clupeidae > Alosa > Alosa pseudoharengus. The sequence continues at coordinate 49,740,924 of NW_027468663.1, read as the reverse complement.
CAATGTTTGCCGACCCTGGAATCAACCACCAATCTCGGATGTCAGTGCTGCTCTGGATCTCGCCAACTCGGTTCGCGAAGAAGGTCTGATAGCCATAACTTTCACGCTGTATTGCGCCCAAATAGTCTGACTGTCGACGAGATGGTACCACCTCTCCACATCGATTCGGCAGTGTTTCTGGAAGTAGTTTTTCAGCCGGGCTGCAAAGACTGCTCCGCACATCTCCGCCTTCACAGGGTCACCCTTGTTGTCTAGAGGGGTCAGCTTGGCTTTAGACTCGAATAGCCTCACAACAACACCATGGCTGCAGCTCCAGCGAAGGTACAGCACGGCGCCATACGCGTGCTCACTGCAGTCAGAGAAGGTGATGCCACATGGTCTCCCATCTGGATCTGGCGGCGTGAGGGCTCTTGGGAATCTGAGTAGCCTCAGGTCAGCATACTCTTCGAGGAGCTTTATGGCGTCTTCTCTGAGTTCTTTGGACAAGGCGGCATCCCAAGTGTCTTCTATGCAGTACATCACTTTTGCTTCTTGGAAAGCTCTTCGGATCAGGATGGCTCCCTTCCGTTTTGCTGGAGCCACAAGGCTGAGTGGATCATAGAGACCAGAGACTTGACTTAACAGTTCTCTTCTGGTGACTGGGTCTGGGGTTTGTCTTCTTACCTCTTCCCTCAGCAAGTCCTGGCCGAGGCGCATTTTCCTCCTTTTCTTGGAAAAGTTCACTGCCACCATGACGTGTAGCTTGTCATCGTCAATGGTGTAACAGAGGCCGAGGGCTTTGTTATCCTCTTCAGTAAGCTGGTTTGGCAGGACCATGGTCTTTGACTCCATCTTCTCACCTCTCGGCCCTTTCCTGCCACTTTGATCAGAGTAGACCCAGGGCTTCATGAAGAATCCTCCTGCTTTAAGGATCTGCTCGATGTTGGACGTGAGGAGTTTCAGGTGGTCGAGGTTGTTGTGAGAGGTTAGGATGTCATCGACATATGAGTCTTCCTCCAGCACACGTTTCTCTTCTTTGAAGTGGCTGAATGGAGGCAAGTTAGCGGTCTCTCGCATGGCGACTTGGGCTATGCAACCAGCAGGTTTGTCCCCGATGTTGACTCTTGTTATGGCGAAATCCTCTATCTCTGCATCTTCAGTGTCACGCCACAGGAACCTGTACAGGTGGACCTCTCTTTCTTCCAGCCAGACAGAGCTGTACATCTTGCGGATGTCACCAAGGGCAGCAAAAACACCAGCTCGGAACCTCAGCAGGACAGCTCTGATCGGATTCAGAACATCAGGACCTTTGATCAGTATGTCGTTCAAGCTCAGGCCTCTGTACTTCTGACTGCTGTTCCATACTAGCCTCACTGGGGTGGAGACTGAATGTGGATTTGGTGCAATCAGGTGACTTATGTACCACACTGGCCTGGTCCAGCTCTGCAGAACTTCCTTCACTGCAGCTTTGCGATGAACCATTTCATGGACTTGCGAAGCATAAGCCACTTTCCACCGCTTCCTTTACCAGCTGCTTCTCTGTTCTGTGGAATGTGGCTTCAACCGCTCTCCTGTTGTTAGGTAGAGATGCTGGATCCTCTGTCCATGGATACTTGGCGTGCCAGTGTGGTTCAGGACTGTGGTGATCTCCGTTCACATACGTCAAGCCATTTCTCACCATCTCCAACTCTCTTTCTTCAGCCAGCGTCATTTCTTTCCCCCCGGGTTGGCAATTCCCACAGCGACATCCTCCACATCGCGGCTCACAAGCTGCTCCAATGCTTTCCCATTTCCACCACTTCAGAAAATCTCTGCTGCTAGTGGCTGTATTGGACTGGGTGCTGGGATGGTCAGTGGACTGGCAGGAGACTGGATCTTTACAGGTGAGTTCAGTGTATTTAACTGCTGCAGTTCTCATGGATCTTGCGAAGTGTGTCTGACATATGGGCCATTAAGGTGACTTCTTCAAAGAGGTCCGGGTGCGTGCCTCCAATGGTTTTGCCGAGTGGGCTGTCCCAGAGCACCAGGTCACCGACAGAACGAACCTTCTGGGGCACCAGCTGCCCTTCTTTGTGGCTGTCAGGAGTTGTATTTCACTTGGTCTTGCAAGGTCCTTGAGGGAAACATCCGGGAAGATTTTCTGCAACTTGATGGCTGGAACATGTCTGAACTTCTGCAATTTTATCAAGTCCATAGCAGATCAGTTGATGTGACTTGAGGGTCCCTCTTGGAGTGCTGACCCGTATCCTGAGGAGGTAGCGCTTGGTTGCGACAGACACTTTCATTCCTCCAACGCCTTAAACCACCAGTGTCACATCTTCACTTCTCAAGTTCAACTTGCTTGCAGCTCTGTGTGTTATGTAGTTAGTGTCTGATGCCAGGTCAATGAGGGTCCCAATTCTTTGTCCATCGTTGGCAGTGACATCAAGGAGCATTAGGATCACTGGGTATTCGTTTAAACAGTTGTCCTCCAGAAGCCCTCTTTCAGCTGCAGTGGAGTTGTATGCCCTGGATGCTACGTTGCAGAAGGCATCTTGACACTGCTGCGCCAGCTCCGGTGTAAGTTTGGAGAGGAACTTTTCTTGGGTTTCGGTGTATCTTATGCCCTCAGTTCTCACAGGAGTGGATTTGGGTGTTCTTTGAGGCTGGGATCTGGCAACTGGACAGAGAAGATAGTGGTGTTGGTCTTTGCACTCTGGATTCCCGCACAGGTAAGTAGTTTTTAGGCATCTCTTGCAGGCACCGAGTTGTTGTGCTGTGTCCCTTTTCTCCGATGGCTTTAGGTTAGCCCTAAACTTCCTGCAGAAATACAGTTTCTTTCTGTGCTTTGGGTCACCGCAAATGATGCAGCCTACTGTTTCACTGCTGGACTTGGTTGTCTTCGTTCTGGCATACTTTAAAAGCTTGGTCTTCTCCTTGGTGGGTTCGACGACGTCTTTCAGCTGATCTAGCTGTTCATATATGGATTCTTGTGATTTCAGGTACATGATCAGCTTGTCGAAGCGGTTCTGACAGTTAACAGCGTTTCGCTCATCAGCAGCATAGGTGAGCCAGTCTTTCTTTAGAGTTTCTGGGAGCTTGCCCTCGATGGATTTAGTCACTATCGGGTTCTTTAAGGCATCTGCATTATCCAGTTCACTTAAATCATAAAGGGCCTTTTCCACAGTTTGGATGAGCTCTATGACTTTTCTTGGCTGGCCGCTCCTAACTGCTGGAGTTGCTTGTAGCTCCTCGATGATCTCGAGAGTGATGGTGGCTTGGTTCCCAAACCGGTTCTCCAGGATTCGTAAGATCTCGTCTGATGAGTTGTATGTTGACAGGCATAGGTCTCTGGCCACCTTCTCATCGAGGCTATCGAGCAGTTGAAATTTCTTTACCTCTTTGGAGCCGGTTGGTTCACCTTGTTTCTGCAGAGCCTCCCATTCTTGCCTCCATCTGTAGTAGCCTCGCTGGTTACCGGCAAACTTTGGTAGGGCTGTAGCCTTTAGCTTTATCGCTGCCACTGGAGCTAAACGGCGGTCTGGGGGTCTTCAGTGTCCGGTTTTATCCTTGCTTTAATGAAGGCGGCCTTCCGCGACACGAGCTGGGGGAGGTGCACCTCAAGTGCTCTTAGACGGCCATCAGCGTCTCCTTGCTCGGCAGGCGGAGCCCATCGGTTCCAGTTCTGGTGTGCTTCCTTTGCCTTGAGTACCAGCTTCTCTAAGTGGGTCAGCATAAACTCATATGCCTCCAGAGTTATGTCTAGCTGGGTGGAGGAGACATTCTTGCACTCACTCAACTTGCACTACAACACTTGTACTACAACATGTCTAGCTAGGGACAGTTCTTTTTCTCCATATACATCCCAGAGTGTCTCTCGAATTAGGAGTTTAACTTCTTTAGTCTTCTGCTTACAATATTCCTCTGTCTTTTCTATGTCGGCTCTTAGTAATTCGTCCAACTCCTCTGCAGTAGCTGGGTTGGCCTCTGCCATGTAAGCGGCCTTTATTTCTTCGTTTGCCTCCATGACTCTGGAACTCTCTAGTGTAAGCTTCTTGAAGTTCTCTTTTAACTCCTCTATAGACATCTCTGTGTGGGTCCTCGTAATGCTATTGGCAAGACGGGAGAAAAGTCTCTTAGCTGTGGTCCTCTCTACTTTCAAATCGTTGAGTGACTTTGCCATTTTGTTCACTTCAGTTGACGGGACAGCAGGCTTTATCCTCTAGGCCCCCAGGTGGAGTGTCGTCCCTCTCGGTTGTGGCCGCAGGCGGAGTCTTTGCTGGTCACAGGCGGTTTTTTACTGGCAAGCGTATTTAAACATCATGGCTTCCCACACTTGAAAAGGGAAGGACTTGACCAGACTCAGGATTTCACTCGTTGTTCAATTTATTTGACCAGTAAACAAGCAAGGTTTAAACATACAAACATACAAAAAATAAACAATTTAAATAAAGTTTAGCATTTTCCATGAAATACAACAAAGCACAACAAAGTAAATTTAAATAAGGCAATTTTAAACATAAACAATGAAATGGTTAATTTATCAACCCAGGCAAACAGTGGCAAACAGTATAGATATATTACCAATTAGTCATTAAATAAGCAGAAAGCCAGTTCAAACCCATTTTAATTTAACCTGTTTTACCTTATGTTTAACCTAGATTTCTATACAGGTTTTATATACACAATGTGACATGTATTCCAGTCATAGTTTTAACGAAATAAAATTAAGCATTCAAAAGGTTTTACTGTAAATTAGCATAACCATTACTGTGTAGGAAATAATCTTAGTTGAAGATTAAGGTTTAATAAATAGCTTAAACAGCTCAAAATTAACTTCAACCTATGAACAGGCAATGCATCTCAAATCAACAGACAACACATTTCACTTGTCCATAGACAGACTACTACGTAGCCAGCAATCACATTTAAACAGCGTCCAGAGTCCAATAAATACATTTGAGCTTACCGGTAGCTCTTTTGATCTTTTCCTTTTTCCCATGAGCTTTAATTCCGCAATCCTTCAGCAATTTCTCCTTTTTCTTCTGTTCTTAACTGCGTTGCAAACAAGTGAACAAACTCGCGTCGCTTCATTGTCTGGGGTTTCTGCCGTGTGCGGCTAATTAGTCTGATTTCGCTCACCTGCTGAAGCGCGCTGTGGAGCTGCACGCTCGCCGTTACGCGCTTGTAGCAGCAAGGCCGCTGTCACATGCACCCGCACGCAGGCACACCTCCCGGCAGATCGCCGCAACACCGTCACTACTCTTTGTCTGTGGTCTAATTTATGAAACCACATCACGTTACAATTACATAAAGAAATTCTAGTTTTGTACAAAACTCAACATTATTATGTCTGAAACTTCATTCCAATTGAGAATTCCATTAATCTGATTGAATCAAGTAAAGTCAGGGTATCACTAAAAAGAGGGGCTATTATTACAAAGTAACATATTTTTTACAGCAATGGATTTATAAATCAAAATCATGTAAGATGAATGTGTAGGGCCTTATTAACTGCTGAACCAGGGAGGCAAATGATCACATTCATTTGTTCCCTGGTGTCACCACTTTACTGTGTTCCTATACGCCTTTGCAAGATCACTGAGATAATCAAACATGTCATCATTGTTGCCAAAAGTTTTCATATGTGTTTATTATTGTTAGTTATGCTTAGAGACAAGAAGAATGTTGAAGCTTGAATCTTACATTAAGAGATGAGTCATAGTTTGTTCCTACCATAAATTGATCTTACACTAGCTACTAGTGCTTTCATGTTACATGTCTATAACATGCTTCTTTCAGTATGCAGAGGTCAGTCATACAATAAGTCTGAAGTGACAGGTATAATTCATGTAATCTTAATTTCTTAAACTATTTTATTAGAATTAGTTACTCCAATAACGTCATTTAAATACACACCATTTGATGCTGTTGCACAAGCTTAGGTTCACAGTAATATGATGGGTCAACACATTTATAGCAATATCGACAACATATAGCAAATTCACATTGAAACATACTGATAGTGAGATAAACTACCAGAAATAAAAGTAAGCTATATGAGTCTGTGAAGGTATTCCTATATTCCAGTTCTCTGTTTCTCCTGTTCCGGTTCCTTCCATCATGCAGCTGAGAGGATGGAGGGCTGGAGTGTGCTGACCAGTGACTGACCAGTGACCAGCTCCTTTGTCTGAACACAATTTAATTTCTTAATGTAATTTGCAATGGTGTTAAATTTCATTACACACTATTAGAAAATGTAATAACCACAGATGTACTTGGTCTGACTGCAACAATGTTAAGGTAGTGGTATATGTCAAAGTAAGATCAGCATGAATGGCAGGTTTCCAAGCAGAAAATTGCCCTAATTCACACTCGTGTTGAATTTGACCACACAGGCAAATGCCATCAATAGGTGGTCAGGTTTCGGGTGTGTTTGAATTCCCTTCCTTGTAGCATCCCTTGTACCTTCCACAGTGGGAAGTTCACCTCGTCTAAATAATAATTTTAAGCATCAAGTTTGTCACATACAGGAACTTCAAGATACACAGTCTTTTGATTGACCTGTTCAGTTCTGCGCTGGATATTGTAAATAACACATATGATTTTGGCCTATTGATTATCATGTGGTTCATTGAAAGCTTTTTCAGTTGCTTTGGATAAAAGCCTCAGCTAAATGTAAATATAAATTCTTGAATGATTCTAAATTTTGACAACACAAATTCTGATCACACGACATGAACTTGTATACTATTTGGTATCACAGTGACCAAATTTCGTGACATTTTTATTTAAATATTTAAGAGCCTTGTTTATGAGTATGTGTGAAGAATGACAACGATTTATGGTAGGCGAAAATATGTAACTGTATTAGTTGTTAGTTTATTTTTCACCTATAACCCAAACCCATATTTGTCAGCCATTTTTAAAAGTCGCCTGGTGAAGTATATTGCATTCCTTTATCATATACTGAACAGAAGAACATTGGCACTCAATGTAGATTATGAAAATTGTTTGAAGCCGCTGCCCTATTAATTTGAATCATTTGAAACACTAGGCATAGTCATGATGTACGCAAAGCCATAGGACATTTGTGACGAAATTGAAAATGTTTTGAAGAATAGAATCATACTGTTGAGTGAATCATAAGCTTGACCGAAGCAGCCTTCAGTCTGTGTGATCAAACAGCCAGCAGAATGGGCCCAGTGGGGTAATGTGAGGGCTCAGTAAGCCCTGTTTCCTGTGTGGGATGAGGTGGGAGTGCTGCTCCATTCTCTCGCCCTGGTGTGGGTAATCCACCAGACACTGATCTGGATCTCACTCGGACGCTCAGCAGCTGCCTATGGCTCCAACCTCCAGCTCAAAGGCCCCCCCCCTCCCCCCCCCCAAACACACACAGCTTCATCACCCTTCCTGGATGGGTGGCACCAAACAGCTGTTTGGCTTTCTGAGAAGCTATGGATGTGTGTGTGTGTGTGTGTGTGTGTGTGTAAGAAAAGAGGGAGGGAGATGAGTAAAAGTGAGAGGCATTTCCTGTGCTTGTCCCTCAGCTGTTGCTGCTCCTCAGTGCTGCGTGGAAAGGCAGGGGGGAGATTAGCGAGACGGGGCCGTGAGCAGAGGGGATAGCCAGCCCAGCTGTTGGACACGGCCCAACAGATGCATAAGGCTCGGCTGTGCATCAGATGGGAGTCATCTGAAGACGCTATTAGTAACAAGGAAGTGGTCGGAAACCAAATATTTTGGCAAATGACATGAAGTGTGTGTGTGTGTGTGTGGGGGGGGGGGGTTGCAGTGCCTTTGTGACATAGTCAAGAGTCATTAAATTAGACATGGAGACGAAGAGAGAGTCTGATAGGACATCCATTTTTAGAGTTTATCAAACTGCCCTACGCACGTTGCCATTTAGCTTGGCTTCTTCATAGTGAGTCAAAATGACATTGTTAAATGTTGTTTCCTACGTATCGTTTCAAATGATTTTATGGATATTATAAGCGGCAACCCTAAATTGCACATATAGGAATGCTACTACAGTTGAAGAGTTTCTTTTTTATTTGCTCTTCAATTTTTTACCATGTACAAAAATATTCTCAGAAAAAAATCAAGAAACACAGGGATACTGAATACTGGGCTCATGAAATTCAACATCCACCTCAAAGCTGATAACCACACAAAGTTACAGAACAACAGTTTGACAAGACTATCATGATTTGTGGATTTAGATAAAGACACACACTAAAAAATCAAACAATTTATTACTGTGTACCCTACTGTATACCATAATTGTATACAGTCAAAAACAGCGTAGAATTTTATACAAAACGTATACAGTTGGAACAGATAGCTGCCATATCTTCATGGCTTTTCCTAAGCGCAAAATATCTCACAGCTGGTGCAGCTACAAATCTTTTACATCAATATTTGGGCAGGCGAATTTTGTCATCAAATGAAAAGAGGAGACCAGTTTAATAACATGCACTTGGTTGGGTCTAAAGGCACAGAGGAATGTAAATAGTCTTAGCTAAAATACAAGGAATAGAATGGGAAGACTGTACACGTCCATTTCTTTCCCCAACCCGCACCAGACACCCCTGTCTGGGTCGAAAGATCCCAGTGGGTTTCTACTCCAGGGTCAGCTCTCGTCAGGCTCATTCCAGGACTGCTCTTCAGAGATGACTCAGTTCATTATTGCAGCATGTTTTTAATTTGTTTGGAAGTAGTTTCATCACTCAAATGTTTTGTTGTGTACCTATATGTGGGACAAGAGCCATACTTAATATTTTAAGAGTTTGCGCTTAATAATTAATTCTATAATCGTCATTATAGTTTGTTCTAGAAAATACTGCTTTTCCACTATAATAGTTTATGCCAATGTGACTATTATACAGTAGTTTTGCAATAACTATTAAACAAATATACAGGTAACACATTAGTTTAGGGAACACAAGTTATATATTAATACAATAATATGTGTCTGTAGCATTTCCCCAATCTGGACAGTGAATATAACTAATAACTAAATAACCCCATACTGTACATCTGCACCATATTGTCAGTTCATCTACATACAGTATATTTCAGTGAAGTTATTAGGCGGTTCAAGGCCACTCACCTGAGAGCATTTAGGAGACCATCCACACTATTGGGTGGCTGATCTTTCAGGACTTTGATGCATCCTTTCATCTGTTAGAACAAAGAGGCAAAATTAGTATGTTGGCCCTGTGCATCACCCACAAAGCCCATGTGCTAGTGGAAGAGTGTAATCCCGAGTAGGGATGCACCAATTCTGGACCAATATTGATACTGATGAAGAAAATAACAATTTGGCCGATAACCGATGCCAATACTGATATTTTTTTGTTTATTTTTTATACCTTTTAGTAGAGTGGAAAAAAAATTATTCATAAAAAAATAACTGAACCATTCAAGTCTTTCAGGCCTTCATAGCACAACATGTAACTTGTGAAGAATTGATGCAACATAACAGATAAAGATGCCACTGCCATCGGTAAATATGATATAAATTTGCTGATAGGCACGATCGATATTGGCCGATACCGATGTTGGACGATATCGGTGCAACCCTAATCCTGAGGTCATGTTGGACTATATATATCGGTGCAACCCTAATCCTGAGGTCATGTTGGACTATATATATCGGTGAAACCCTAATCCTGAGGTCATGTTGGACTATATATATCGGTGCAACCCTAATCCTGAGGTCATGTTGGACTATATATATCGGTGAAACCCTAATCCTGAGGTCATATTGGACGATATATCGGGGCATCCCTAATCCTTTTTCTGGTATTGGTATAGTCATGTGCATCACTTCTCACTAAAATGGCAGAGGCAGTCAGACATACATCTATTTTGGAGGACTTGACGAAGGCCCCGGCAGGGTGGACAAAGTCATACAGAATAATGACTCCCACCATCACGCGCAGACAGAACAGCACTGTGTCCTCACTGGCGAAGCGGGTACGGTACTCCCTAGGAACACACACACACACACACGCACACGCACACGCACACACGCACGCACGCACGCACGCACACACACACACACACAGACACACACACACACACACACACAGACACACACACACACACACACATACACGCACACACACACACACACACACACACACACACACACACACACACACACACACACACACTCACACACACACACACAGACACACACACATCATGTATAAGGTAAAATATCCATGTTATATATTGAATATTCATGCTCTGTCAGTTAATTTGCTTCACTATTTAGTTGTCATGCTTCATTACAAATAAAAGAAACATATGAATGCTGCAAAAGATAGATGGCAACGGGAAAATAAATCACTTGCACTTGTAATAATAATGCTATAAGATGGCATAGGTGGATAACGATGTGTTGATAGACCCTAACACACACACTCACGGTGTTTCCAGCATCACTTTGCACACACAGGCCATCGTGCTGAGGCAGTCTGTGGTGTTTTCCAGCGGTAAATCTGTATTCTGTTTTAAGTCAGACAAACACAAACAGTTTCAATTCATGCACATCACTGGAACAGATAGAGAAGATGCCTTTCCATTCCTGCACATCACTGCAACAGTTAAAGTTTGGCTTGGGACTGACCTCTGATACAAACTTTGTTGTGGCGTCGGTTAATGTTTTCAGCATAGGGGTGGCATTGGCATAGAAGAGAGACATGCGATTGGCCAGCTCATTGTTGACTTCATTTTTCTCCTCTGCCTGTGGTCAAAACAGTTGAAGGTTATTTCAGACTAAGCGAACAATTAACCATGTGATATGTACCTACCTGTCAGGATTCTATCTGATATAAGAGGCATTGACATGTGACTAAACATGAAGGTTGTGTCTTTGAACTGAACAGAAGTTATGCACCAGGTCATTTAATGCACTCTTCTACTTCTCATCTCTTCTGATGGTAAGCCATTATCCATCAGGCCAATGATAAGTGGCTGAACTCAGCTCAAAAACGGTTGAGGTAAAATTGAAATGTAAATCAGGCCCGCGTCTAACCCTATCTCTCTGCGCTGTCATGTTCTGCATGCGTAATGCATGTCCTACTACATCGAGGGCTGTGATTCATTAGGCGGGCCAGGCCTTGTGATTATTCCTGGCTGAGAGAACCTTTAATTGGGAAGGCAAGGTCAACAAGCTGTTTTATCTCCAGTGGAGGACCCCCCACCCCCTCTCTCTCTCTCCTCAGCCTCTGCTTCACACAGGGTCTGGTAATGAGGCTGAAGTCATTAACACCCCCCAGCAAACACACGCACAGACACACACACGCACGCACGCACGCAGGCACGCATGCATGCATGCACACTCCTTATGGAGAGGTGGAAGATGGAGAGGAAAGAGGGAGACAGAGAAAGAGAGAGAAGAAGAACAAAGAGCTGATTAAGAAGAAAAAAGATAAAACAGTTTTCCTGAGTCAGGGCCTGCTCTGTCCCCTAATGATGCAGCCCATTAAGGAGCCCGATGGCTCTAGTTAACCCTCTAACCCAGACGGAGCGCCGCATTACTAAAACATCAGGCCTGATCTCCATAAACACGCAGCAGCAGGCCAGCGGGCAGGAGAGTGGGCGCGAGAGGGGCCCTGATCACTCACGGACACGTTGTTGATCCTCATGCGGCTCAGGGTCCTCCGGTAGTAGCTGAAGTCATTCTGGATGGCCGGGTTGGTCATCTGCAAGAGGGCAAGTAGGGACAGTGAGCATCTGTGCAGGGACTCCCCTCACCAGGGCCCTGCCCCGTCCACCAGGCCGGCTAGCGTGGCCAGCCCGCACCCAGCCGACATCTGCGCCTCTCTCCCGTGTCCCCCCTTTTTCACCAGGCTTGCGTTAGTGTTATGCAGACGAAGCACTTCATTAATGTTTGATTTTGCTTATTGGCATAAATTTGCAATAACCTCATCAAACCAGCCAGGCTGCCTCCAGCTATAATTGGGTTCATGAATCTGCAAACTAGATGCAAAGTACGGCTGAGGGCGTATAACTAGCCTCAAATCGCCAAAGCTATTAACTCTACCAACAAGAAGCTGGGGGAGCCAGTCTGCAGTTAATTCATGTTTGCTTAAAAGCATATGGCACAGTGATTGGTTCTGTGTGACAGAAATGTAGCTGACAAATAGTGTGGAAATGGTTTAAAGCAACACAGTGCAGTTTTTTAACCTTAAAATAACGACTTCAAACTCATTTTGATGCCACACTGACTTAAAGAGAATGGAATCGTTGACATTGTGTGGCAGTGTGTGCCCAGAACGCCTAGTATAGTGGTAGGAGCATGACCCACACTTAATGGGTACCCAGTATGTAGTAATTTTGCAGAAAAGTTAAATTCCCACATCGTGTGTTACTCTAAGTTGTAAAAGCTCATTCACACCAAGAATGATAACGATAGCTTTAACCATAACGATAAAAGCGTTCGCACTGAACAACGATAAACAAAGTATTATGAATGTGACGATTAAAATTCGATGGGTTCTGATTGGCTATTAGCTTTTTACCGTTCTGAAAATCGCGCTGAAAGTGATCCCCAACGATATCGTTCTTCATGTCGTTATCGTTATAGTTTACGTGTGAATGTCGTCATTCATATTAACGAGAACGATATTTATTTATAGTTATCGTTATCGTTCTTGGTGTGAATGGGCCATAACAGCTTGTGGACAAAGTCCAGTAATGCAGAGCATTTGGAGCGTGTGAGTCCCTGACACTCGGGAGCAGATTAATGAGAGCCTCCTCCACAGGAGACGAGTCCTTCTCAAGTTCATGTCAACGAGGGGCAATTTCATCACCCTCCCTCTCCCTCCATTCTCTCCTCACCTTCCATTTCCACTTCACACCTTTCCTCTGCTAATTATGGCTTTGTTTTAACACCCCGCACTTTCTGTCAGGTTTCTGCTCATTTTTCGGCCCAGTTCACACCAAAGATTCGCGTAGAGATGAGCTACAACATTCTGAGAACCAGCAACTTGCTGCAACGTTCTAAAACTTTGCAACTGCGACTAGACATGGTGAATGCTTTGCAACGGCTGGCAACGACGTGCAACATTTAATTCACACCGCTGCAACTCCTTTCTGCAACAGTTTTGTCTCGTCGCGAATCTTTGGTGTGAATTGGGCTTTACGTTGTGTCTTCTGATCTGTGTCTCATAATTGCGAATATTGCTCTGATTCGTCTCTAGCCCCCCAGCCCCCCCCCCCCCCCCCCTCTCAGCTCCAACTGTGCAGTGCGGTGACTAGAATTTGAGCCGCTGCAACAGCCTCCTCCCAGACCAGACCACTCTAGACTAGACGTTCCACTCCATCAGCAGCAGAACACATAGCCTCTCCTCACTGCCCAAGGGCCAAACTGACACGGAGGGATGCTGCATATCACACAACCTATCAACGCTCTCTCCATGTCTAGACACAACAAGATGGAAACCTACCCAGACAATCACTGCTTGATTGAAATGAAAACCGGCAAATGTCACACCAGCCAATGTTAGTTATGGACCCTGTCTAGCCCTGTCTCGTTCTACTACTCTGTTGCCCCGAGCTGTCTCACAAGCTCGGTCAGACAGAGCACCTTGAGTTAGCGCTGAACCTCTAGAAGGAGGGGCCCTGCCTGCCTGCCTGCCTGCTGCTCACAGCGAGCTGGTTGTGGGCTCTGGTGGCACCCCTGCCAGGCAGCGGGCGGCGGGCGGCTGGGCTGTGGGCTTGCTCACCTTGAGCTCGTCGAAGCGCAGCGTGAAGTGCAGGATCTCGGCAAACTGCCGCGCCAACGCCTGCTCCTGCTCCAGGTGCTGCGTGGGACTGCAGCGCGTGCTCGTCAGGGAGCTCAGCAGGCCGTGCAGCGCACCCTCTGCAGAGAGAGAGAGACAGAGAGAGAGAGGGAGGGAGGGAGAGGGAGGGAGAGGAAGAGAGAGAGAGAGAGAGAGAGAGAGAGGGAGAGAGAGAGAGAGAGAGAGAGAGGGGGGCAGAGAGAAAGGTGGAGAAAGGGAGAGAGAGGGATGGGAGAGAGGGAGAGGGAGAGAAAGAGAGATGGAGAGTGGGAAGGAGGGAGTTGGAGAGAGAAAGAAAGACAGAAGACAGAGAGAGGGTGGAGGGTGTGAGAGAGAGAGCGCAATGGAGAAAGAGAAAGGGATATGTAGAGAGAGAGAGACAGACAGACAGAGGCAAGAGGGTGTGAGAACAAGGGAGCGACAGAGAGAGAGAAAAAGCGAGAGAGAGAGAGAGAGAGAGAGAGAGAGAGAGAGAGAGAGAGAGAGAGAGAGAGAGAGAGAGAGACAAGGGCACAGAAAGGACAAAGAAGGGAGATATGGTGATGGCAGTATTATGAGATTCAACAAAAGTAATTGAGGATTGTATGAGGTCAGGCCCCAGGGGTACAGGAGAACCCAGACAGGAAATGGATGAGGTATGAGGGAGAGGACTGGTTGGGAGGAAGAGGCACATGGAGCCCACTGGAGGCAACCTGACTCAATAAGGGCTTCAGTTAACAGTGCTTACTGTCAACTCACAACAGTTATTGTGTAAACAAGTACACACACTTGCATACAGCTGTCCCCATACATTTCTCAGCACTCTTCGGCTGCCTTCCCTCAGACCAAAACAAATCCCACAATTCACCGGGTGTGTGTAGTGGGGGGCGGGGGTCGACAGGAGGGTTAGGCCAAAGATGGTTGATTACAAAGATCCTTAATGAGAGGCCATTTCCTGTCCCTGGAAATGTATGCAAATAGGGTAGCAGTACACGCCCCCGCACATTTATGCAGTGATCGGGCTCTCTTTTTAAAATTGAGGTCTATGGCAGAATCCAAGAATTTCCCAGAATTTGTCAAAGCCTTATTTTTCTGAGCAATGGATGCACATTTTGGACACGGTATCATGATCTCCAAATCCTCCTCCCTATTTCAGTAGAATGTCGTGATAGTATGACCCTCCAGTCGGGAGAAAATCAACATTAATGAAGGTGTACACCAAGTTTATTTTGTACTCCGGCTTGTCTGGCGTGGAACCGAGGCGTTCAAACGTAAGTCATACGTCAGTGACACGCCCCTGTGCAGGCGGGGACTGAACCATAGCCCGTCTCTGACTGAACTCCACTTTGCCCTCATAGACATGAACTAGGACGACCCATCTTGCTACGCATTCATTATCTTTGGTTAGGCCAGACTGGAGGCATCCGGGGTGGGCTGCGCCCCCAGAGAGCGCTCCTATTGGCTGCTGTGTTTGTGGTTGATTAGAGGATGTGTCATAGTTAATTAGGTCATGACCTACTTCCTCTTGTCTAAGCCCCCTCCCACCCATCTGATTCACAGTTACCCCCTGCCCCACCCCCCAGGTCCTCAGAATAACACGAACGATCATTGTCTCCACCATCACAACACTTGAACAGTGAATACCCAAACACTCACATCACAGCTTGACATCAAACCTTGATTTGCTCACATTAAGTTTGAGACATGATGATCATTACAGTATGATTATATTGGTGACAGAATTTTAGAATATCTGGAGAAGATATTGTTATCAGTAGGAAACAGAGTAGTAAACCTCTATCATGAGGTAATTATTTTTTTTTTTTTGTGAACCCTTGCTCAAATCAAATGCCAATCTCTAGGAGAAATAGGGGAAAACGGCAACCAGAAACAGTGAATGGCAAATTCTTTAGCTTCTTCTTTGTGCATGAGAGAGGAATGCAGCCGCAGTGGTGGCCTGGTGGTGCTGTGCTTGATGAGGTAACACAGATTCGTCTCGCCCAAGGAGAGTTCTAATCCAATTAAGACGCACCACTGCTCCACCACAGGGGAGTCCCACATGGGCCCGGTGTCTGTCAGACACCACAACACACACACACACACACACACACACACACACACACACACACACTCAAATACAAACAGCACAACAATCCTCCCCCAACCCACAACAAACACTTACGAGCCAGACACAGAGCTGGTTGGTGTAACCTATTCTTCTGCAACCAATCTGCCAACAAGCTACAGCCGATTAGCAACACAGCACCACCACTCACCCAAGGATACTCCCGGGGTTACTGCAGAGCTTAACGAGAGCCGTCCTGACAGACTGGCTTCTCCCAGGCCGTGCTGGAGGGACATGTAGGGCAGTGAGCGGGCAGACTGGGTGACCAGCATTACATAAGTGGCGGCGTCCACGAAACAGCTGACTGACATGTGCTCTAATGGCCCCTGATCAGACGTGACCTCATCTGTGAGTGACAGCTGTCAGGGCTTTACGCCACGGCTCATCACGTCCCCGTCTCGACTCGCCCCCGTTTCTTGCCCTGGCCAACCGACACACCCATAACAACACACACACACACACCCCATACCCCCATAACAACACACACACACACACCCCACACCCCCATAACAACACACACACACAAACACACACCACATAACAACACACACACACACACCCCACACCCCCAGAGCTCCAGTTCGGCCGCGGGCAGGCTAGGCGAGCTGAGCTGAGCTGGGGACTGATCGCCGGGACGTCAGCCACTCGTCACGTCTCCGACAGCTGACCGGGTCTGAGTCAGACGGAGACGTCAGAGGCATGATGGAGAGATGGAGAGGAATGTCAACAGTACAGAGACAAGAGAGAGAGAGAGAGAAAGAGAGAGAGAGTGAGAGAGAGAGAGAGAGAGAGAGAGAGAAAGAAAGAGAGAGAAACAGAGTGAGCGTTGTCATCTGGAGGGTGCGGTGTGTGTGGGGGGGGGGGGGTGCGCGGTGAGGAGCCGCTCACCTGAGGATGATGCACGCTGTATGACATCACAGTAGAGTGAGCGCGTGCAGAGCGCCTGACTCACCTGTACTGTATGTGTGAGGAGAGCAGCTCTGCCCCTACAGGTGGACGAGCACCAGCGCTACCCAGAGCCAAGGCTCCACTTGCTGGCCTCTCTCCACATTACACAC
Source organism: Alosa pseudoharengus (assembly GCF_046254945.1). Lineage (NCBI taxonomy): Eukaryota > Metazoa > Chordata > Actinopteri > Clupeiformes > Clupeidae > Alosa > Alosa pseudoharengus. The sequence goes on along the minus strand of NW_027468663.1, from coordinate 49,724,008 downwards.
ACACGCACACACACTAATGCTGCTCCTGCTACATCACCTCAGCTGACAGAGTGAGTGTGTGGTGTGAAGTCATATGAAATGTGAAGAGTTGCGTACCCAGCTTGAGGGAGAACTCGTAGAACTTCTTCAGCTTGCACACCAGTGGAACCACGGCAGCCCAGGTTTTCTCCTGCACTCCCTCCTCATTCGGGTTCTGGATGGCCTGTCAGCAAGAGGGCATGCTTTACACACATTTGACATGGTTTACACATGTGACATATTTTATACACATTTGACATATCTGACATATATTTGTCACCTGTATCTGCAAACACATGCCCCTTAGTGGTGACCTAGGTGACATGTAATGTTACACTTTAAAGGTATACTATGCAGGTTTAGGTATTTTTGGCGAGTTTAGAGCTCCCTCTAGAGTCGCGATGTATTTATGTGTCACTCTGCTATTGTAAATAGCAAACTTCTCGCGACTTATCCCACCTGTACACAATGCAAATGCTTTTGTTGTGGAGGTGAAGGATTAACAACAGGCAAAAACTATCTCCAAAGATCTATATCTACTGACAATGTTTCAGATTCTTGCGAGTTTTGGCGGGGCGCCACTCTTGGAAGTTGCATGGCTGGTTTTCTCGGTAGGGACTCGTCTATGCAGTCGTCTACGTCTCGTCTACGTCTATGCAGTATAGTTATGCTAGGTGAACAATTTGGCTATTACAAGTTCGTTTACCATGAAATTGGTTTCATAAAGGTGAAAATCTTGCATAAATGAGTCGGAGGAGGTATTGTAAAGGTGTTGCGCTAGTCGTTGAGTTTGTACCTGTCTGATGGCCTCTCCTGCACCACTATAGGACTGCAGATCCTCCAGGACCTGCATGGCCTCCACCAGCACCTCGTTCACCTGGTCCCACACCTTCCTCTCCGGCCCTGTAGGCTGGGCATCTGGGGACACAGACAGCAACACTTTATGTCCAGCCATTTATCACTATGACATGAATTAAGTTGAGCTTGAGGAGTCTCCCATTTCTAAAAGATTGGTTAAGATTGAGATATGTCGGCTATACTCTAGGTTGGGCGTGTGGCTATGTGCGTGTGTGCGTGTATGTGTGTGTGTGTACACATGTGTGTGTGAACTTGTGTGTGTATAGGGTTAGAATTCCAGCCCACAGACGACCTACTTTCAAAGTCCAAGAAGAAGTTGCCAGTGTTGTTGTCTATGTCCCGCGTCAGGACCTTGATTAGGTTCCCCATAGCCACCAATGAGGGGGGACCTGTGGAGACAGAGAGCAGCAGCTCATCAATCAGCTGCACCGAGGGGCCCTGGGCAGACTCCGCGGCCCAGGCACACTGCCTCCGTAATGGATGGGCCTCCGCTGCACGCCCCAGAGGACAGAGGCAGGCTTGTCTGTGTAGGTTAGAAAAATATAAGGCTGGAAGTCTGTGTCTGTCTTCTGTGTGTTTCTGTGCATGCATGTACGTGTTTGTGCTTGTTTGAGCTTTTTATACTGTATATATTTGAAGGGGATTGTCTGCAAGTACCATATAGTATTATTATATATTATATAGTATATATATATATTGTATATATTTGTCAAATCTTTATATATGACATGATGTCTGTTAAAATGCTGCATTATGTATGTATTTATACATATGTATGAGAGGGCTCTTTTGCGTGCCCCTGTGCTGATACCAAGGGGACCTGTCCCTGCTGCTCTCTGCGTGCGGCCCTCTGGACTCGCTCCGACCGGCCAGCACGCCACCACTGCTCTTCCCATGTCAACATCTGGCCGTACGTGTGAGCGTGACGTGGAGCATCTGTCACTGGTATCACAGCACCACAGGGAGCCAGTTGCCTCCATCACTATGTGTGTGTGTGTGTGTGTGTGTGTGTGTTTGTGTGTTCCCAGACAGCTGTTCACCAAGCCCGTTCAACCAAATTCAATCACCTTGATAGTGAGAGTCAGTCACGCCATGCCATGACAGTTAGGACATAACGTACAACCCATAACATAACACATAACAACACATAACATAACACATAACAACACATACAACATTTTCTAACTCCATTAGCAAGTCAAAAAGTGAACAGCAGCAACAGTGAGGGTTGACGCAAGTGCTTAAAATGTGTAGCAGCTGGACATACAGTATAGCCTTGACCTGGGCAATTTCATGCTGTATCTCTTATGCACATGTAGGAATCAACTCCCCGACAATACTGCACTGAGAACTGCCAGACTTTCCTCAGACCCACCATCCCCAGCGGCCCACCCTTGCTGTGAGGAACAGATACTGCCGGAGTCGCTCCTGGCCTTCAGCCCGCGGCCGTCTCGTCGGTGTTCTGCTGCCCCCTAGCAGTGGCAGCGCGCCAATCTCAGCGGCAACGCTGGCGCATAAGGGTGGGATTGGGGTGGGGTGAGGTGGGGTGGGGCGATGAGACAGGAATGTGTCAAGTCCCAAAGTGGACTGCACCATCGTCTTCATCACCGCAACGTGACTCACCGCAGTCATCTATTCTGACGGCACCATAAAAGAAAAAGGACCCGTGCTGGAGTCATCTGTTCCCCCTTTCAACCCTCCCCTCAGCCCCCACTGCCCACCGTAATGCCAGGGCACGGAGTCACCTCTCTTTTCTGAGCAGTGAGCACAGCGGGGGAGGGGTCAGGAGAAGGAAGGGCTCATGGGAGGGGTCAGGAGAAGGAAGGGCTCATGGGAGGGGTCAGGAGAAGGAAGGGCTCATGGGAGGGGTCAGGAGAAGGAAGGGCTCATGTAAGGGGTCAGGAGAAGGAAGGGCTCATGGGAGGGGTCAGGAGAAGGAAGGGCTCATGGGAGGGGTCAGGAGAAGGAAGGGCTCATGTGTGGAACTGGATTAAATAAGCCCAGGAGAGCAAGGAGACGCTCTCTACGGTAGAGAAGCAGACTTAACTCTGATTCAACAGCCGCGGTTTAACACACCTAAAGGTCCCCTAAGGACTCTAATCCACAGCGTAATGGGTGACCTATTAACGACGAAGGAAGCTAAGAAGGTGCGCCTTAAAATATGCCTGCGGCAACTTATTTCGGGCCAAGCAAAGCAAACTACTGGCAAAACAAGTTACGTGGGTGGCAACTACTGTCTTAGTGTCTTATGGGGAATGTTAAGCACGCAAAACAAAATAAACACACAAGTCTGTTCCTCCGGTACCCCCAGATCTCCTGACACAACTCCCTTACCAGCCGGCTTGTAACACACTCACCAAGTTACACCAAACACACGCACACAACAGGGCACTGCATGCTACTAACGGACCATATGGGTGATTTGCAAAAATATGTTGTGAAATTCAGCACTGTGTCAGCACTCTGCCCTGTGCTTCACCTGAGCGCTGACTGTGTAGAGGGTGCGCACGTGTGTGTGTGTGTGTGTGTGTGTGCGTGTGTGTGTGTGTGCGCGTGCGTGCGTGCGTGTGTGTGTGTGTGTGTGTTACTGAGGAAACATGTCAGTGGGGGAGCGGGCAGTCACCGGAGCCGGCTGGCGTTGTGAAACCTCTGAGCTCACACAGCCGACTTAGGGCACTGTGCTGTCAGCTGAAGGAAACTCATTTGACTACAACCTGCACACCCACCCCTCTCATTGGCTGGGAAGGGGAGCTCAACATTTCGCTGTTTCCATGGAGCCCAAAAAAGCTGTCTCAACTGAAAACAAGCCCTGAGCCAATCAGAGTGAGACCTGCAAAGGGGAGCTGGAGCTGCACATGGTGTTTTTTTTTTTCTTCTGCCACTTGAAAGGAGACGAATAAATGAATAATGAGTACACACTTAAAAAGGGAGTAGGTTTGACAGAAGAAAAAAAAAGAGGTGATGGGTATGAGAAGTTTGACACTGGAGCATGTGCTTCATGAACATGACAAGTTGCGAGTTCTGAGAAAGATTCACTGTGATCTTTTTATAGCAACACTTCCATTCAGACCGGCATGTAGTAAGTTGGAACATTAAAAAATGACCCACTTTATTTTAAGTTGTCTTAGATATAGTACTGCTCAGAAATTCATAGCTTAAGGATTTCGAGTGTCCTCACATAATTACATATTAGTATGCATTAATACACTAGCCTTGGCCCTAATTCCAACCTTATGCACCTTCTAATAACACATAGTAAGTTATAATTCACTGAATGAATCAAAGAGATTAACTACAAGGTATCAAAGGTTAGTAGCTATTGGAAATATTGGAACACTATAAGACATTTCAAAACACCAACATTTTCCTCGGTACACATCGACAATATTCTTTAATCTCAAGGTTTTGGTTCAAACCCGCCCTGTGGGCATGCATGGCAGAGAGCCGATGAAAATGTGACGTTTGCACTGTTGAACTCTCTATGAGACAGCGCAGAGACGTGCCGAGTGCAGCAGAGGTCTCTCGGAGAAAGGCTGCAGGAAGATCAGACTCCCCGCCCCAGCACTCCCCGCTCCCAGCCAGCACTGCAGCAGCCCTTCACCCTCGGGGGGGAGAGAGAGAGAGAGAGAGAGAGA
>NW_027468663.1:49696997-49714497 GCF_046254945.1 Alosa pseudoharengus | reverse complement strand
TTATACAAAAGCCACATTATCATAGCTCCATCAATCAGTTAACCTGTGGAACACTAATCAAAACATTTGTTTTCTGAGTGCACGAATGATTATTTCATTCAACCGTAATCCACAGCATAACGGTGACATCTTGTGGTTGATAAAGGGACTGCAATCTTGATGCTTATCTTGTGTATAGTTGACGTTTACCCACCTTAAAGAGCGAACACTGACTACAAGAGCTCAAATTATGTAATTGTCAACCCAGAGCCTGACCTTAACCTGGCTCCTAACCACACGCACCAGATGATTGGATTTCCCCATTCTTAGCCCCATATACAATGATGCTTCAGCGATTGCTAATCAAATGTTCTGTCAAAACTTTCATGTCAAAAAATGTCAAATGAAGGTCTTTCCATGGTATATATGGGTAATCCCATGCAGTTCTGGAATCTAGGCCTACACGGCGGCTTTAAATCCCAGCTCTCATGCCAACATTTCCAACTTCATCAATGTGCCTAAAGGCAACAGCAGTAAACCACTTTAATTATATTTTTAAATAATAAAAAACAGAGAGTTGCAATGCAGTAATTGAGCAGAAGGCTATTCGGTGTGATCAATTACATGTTCCTATTGTTAAAACAAGATTTAATTGTGTAAATTGTTCCCAAAATTATCATGTATTCATTAGTTATAGTATGTTTTATCATAATGCTACACTCATGCTATGTGTATGTAAGTGTGTGTGTGTGTTTGGGGTATGCTTGTGTGCTAGTTTATGAACTGGGGGAGGGGGTTATGTGTGTTTGTGTGTGTGTGTGTGGGGGGGTATGGTATGTGTGTGTTTGTGTGGGAGGCATGGTGTAATGGTGTGTGTGTAAGGGGGGGGGGGGTGGAATGGGGTGGAAGGCTATACCTGTGTGTGCTTGTGTGTGTGCTTTTGGGGGGGGGGTGCCTATGTGTGTGTGAGTGAGTGAGTACCGTGTGAGTGTCACCATCACCTACTGGCAACCCTTCACTCTAGTCTACACCACCATCTACAAGCTGATGGGTGTACAGACACTAGATGCACATGTACAAATTCATTTATTTCATGGCCCCCCATGGACAGAATTTCACGCATCTTGGCATGCCCCCAGAGGCTTTTAGTGTGACCATACGTATCAAATTTGGGGCTTTTCAGAACATCTCAGCCGAAGATATAGACAGAATTCTGTGACTTTGCATTTTAACCTGAGAATATTTCCAATACTTGAAATGAAATACACTAAATCCAGTGTCCTACCATGGTGCATTCTTTTAGAAATTATTTCCATTTTTGGGATTAATGCCATTGAGGGAGGGGAAAAAAACTGCATTTTAAGGTAACGGAGTTACAGAACCGCATATTTTAAAAGTCTCCTAAAACCCCTTTAAATATATTTTATCTTCATTATTATTTTTATGTCAAAACTATATCAAGGGAAATGTGTGCAACATAAAACAAGAATAGAATAAGAAAAAAGTTGGCAATATCTTTCACAATTGCTTTCATATAAAAGATTTTTCAAGAGCACAAATCTATACTGCCTGCCACTCTACTTCATTATCTTCAGAATGCTGTAACCTTTGATCTAGGGCACATGGAAACAAACTTTAACCTGCTTTGTAAACCTTAAGTGATTGGTAATCATACCAGATGTGTTTTGTAGAGATGTTTAAAGTTTTATTTTTTACCCTAGATGTTAACATGCACGTAATCTTCCCCATAACCTACCTTTCTGATTACTTAGTGAGTAAATTGATTACTTACTATCAATACAGCATACATGATCTGAAGGACTCATGCATGTATCTAGATACATAGGCTACAATTATGCAACAGAACATTGGATAGCCTATCAAAACCATAAAATCACTCTATACTCTAAATGAACAGAATCAGTTCCTCAATGCAACTAGATATCACCAAGGTGTCTGGAGATTTGGTCTGCTATTCTTAGTCAAGCAGTTACTCCCTTGAAGCCATTGGATTTGCATGAACAACTGAAATGCTTTTACTTGGCACATTTTGCCCTCATTCTTATCACTGTCAGGGAATTAATCAGGGAATTAATCCAGATGTCACAGCTGACCAAAGGAACTGAAACCGTGCATCCCCACATTGCTAAAAAAGCCCATTTCCTCTTGAGACAATGTGTTGACCTTCAGCCCACAGCTCAGAGGTTTCTTACCGTACAAGTATGTCAAAATTACTTTTTCACCTATTCTTAATTTTTTGACAACATTAGACAGCAAACAGGAAGCAAATGTGTGCAAAATAGTGCTCAGGCATCTAATGTGATAAAGTGTGAACATCAGCCTACTTTCACTTGAATAGAATGTCTCGTTTCACTTTCACAAGTGTAGCCTCTTCAATAGCTGCAGTCCAGCGCTTAACGCCTGGCGCTGCAGAGAAACTGCAAGGAAGAATGCCACAAGCAAGAACAAGGTGGACTCAACCATGAGACTTGTATGAACACGCTCTCTCTGGCATGACCATACAAGTGGGAGAACTCACAAAGTCCCCTCTCTTTTTCGTTCTCTCTTCCACACACACACACACACACACACACACACACACACACACACACACACACACACACACACACACACACACACACACACACACACACACACACACACACACACACACACACACACACACACACACAGTGGTGCTCCTTCTGTTGCACATGCTGCAGTTCATTTAGTGTAGGTTGGCTAAAACCGCTTTACCACCATCAAAACATACCAAACACACCAAAGCTAGACATGGTTTTGCTGCAGTTGTTATTTTTAACAACGTCTTGGTATTGTTTTAGTGTGGGGGTTACTGAGCATAGAGAGTACACCAAAGCTTGGTGAGATTCTAGCCCACAGTAAGGTATCAGAACGGCAGATGTATGTTGCGCTTATAAAGTAAATGTGTGTGTGTGTGTGTGTATGTTTGTGTGTGCTCTGTCTGAGAGAGCAGAATCTTGCTTGAGATGCACCACCTTATGTCAAGAAGCATAAACTAACACCTCACCATATGGTGCCATACCTTACCTTGGCTCTCTGAGTAGACTATTCCTGACAGAGGCAAAATCTCAAAAGTCTTCAAGTCAATACCTTCATAAAATAAATCTAACCTTTCAAAGCATAGGGACAGCTAATTTCTGTTGTACCGTTGAAGCCAATTGTATCTATAATCAAGGTCTACAAGCACCATGACTGTGTTGACATGTACACCACTCTACATGTGAATGATTTAATGAAATGCTGATGATGCATGCAAACACATCCCTGCCAGTAATGAAGTAAACAGAGGGAAGGACCAGAAAATCCTGGCCACGGACAGTGGCAGTGTATAAATGTCATCAGTGCGGTGGACTTGGTGTCTCAAAACTATCCTTGCCCGAAAGTGTCAGCCAACACCGAAACAGTAAACAACCCCCTTCCCACACATACACACACAAACACACATCAGGCTGCTCTCGGCTGCTGATTACAGGCTGGTTTTAATGATCTGTCAGTGTCCAGTGTCAAGCTTGATTCTTGAATGTGATCTTTCTGAAGATGGAATATGAGCTCCCAAATATTGTGCCGTCAACGACAGAATCACTGAACACAAACTCACACATCAAATTCCACTAATATGAAATTATGAAATTAAGTTTTACCTATATCCATGCTCAAAAACTTGTGGGTCAATATTGCATAGAATAAAAAGTACAGAGCCTGCACAAGCAAGTTGCAACATACCATGCCGGCCAGTGTTTTACTTCCTATATTGAAAGAAAGAGTGAACATGTCTTTCGTTTTCTAATTAAGGCAAGGGAAATGGTGCACAATTAAAAGATAGTTTAAACACAAAAGTAAGAGTAAATAGGCCCCTTGTGACCCAAAGACAATATTAGACACCCTATAGTGTGCTCTGCTGCAAAGACACACCATCAAAATCAGGTATCGTCCTAAAGAACTGTCTATGCCTGATTAAAAGGTTTCCCATCCAAATGTTCAATAGTGAAAAACATCAACATGCTTCTCAGAATGCACATTCTATTTTGTTTGCGGAATAGTTCATAAAAACAAAGCTATATCCTATGTGTAGCCTACATAGGACACATGTCTACAAGCAGAAGTCTACTAATCAAAACATTTTCATATTTAATTGATTGACCTACATATCATCAAACAAAACCTACATTCGTCTAATGGCCGTGACGATTACCACGTATAATGTTAATGGAAGAATAAAATGCCTGTTTTGAATAAACAAAATCAGGAAGTGGCATGATCTGACTTGACAGAGGAAGTTTGAATTTGCAGCCATTTCGCACTGTTCTTTCCGCTCAGACGCGCTGACATTTGAACATCCAAACTTGTTTGTTTTTTGTGTTTGGTGTTTTACATTTGTGCTACATACTGTAGCCTACACTTACCTACCTCGCCGACACACTGAACGTAGGCTACTGCTCTACCTAACCTGGGTGTTGTTCTAATAGCATTGCTTCTCTGCGTGACGAAAGGTTCTTTGAGCACAAATGTATTTATTTGCCTACTGCTAATAATAATAAGAAAAACATTAATCATATCAATTACTTCAACATTTAAGATTGTTTTAAAGACACTTGACTACAACAGGAGGGGGGGGTCTACTTTCAGGTTGCACTGCCGTGCCGCTCTAACGCACATCGAAAGGTGATGAACTTCAAATTCAACCAAAACGTAGGCATGTGCTATTAATAAATTACCCACTGATTAATCATGAGGAAGATGGAAACCTTACCGTCACTCGCGATGCAATGTTGACCTCGAAATGCAGACTCTAATAAGTTATAAACTGTAACTCAAAAAATCATTGTGGAGATGAGGCGTCTAGGTTCCGGGTTGGCCAATCATAAACGTGTACTGTCATTTGCTGTAGTCCTCCAGTGCTCGCAGTCTTTCTCGAAGAGGCAGTCCTTCACACTATAAAAGGAATTGATTTACAGATAGGAAGTGGTGTAATAACGCAGTTCTAGAAGCGCCAAAACGAATGTTAATCCCGTTCATTAGGCCTACAAGTGCACGCGGTGTCTGGGTAGGCAACGTTAAGCCAGCAATTAAGATCCAACGCCCGTAGACAGTGAAATAATTTGTTAGCAAGGAAAACAGTGGTGCTTTCAACTTAAATTCTTTATTACTGTACTCAACTGAAATGCAATTTCCTTCTCGACTAAACATACAGTGCAGCAAACACAGAGACAAATCAAAGGAATGGGACTGCATGGAAATAAATCGTGCATCCTAATAAAACAATATAGGATTCATTCAGTTTCTTTCACAACAAAACATGTAAAACAATTCTAGCCACACAGGCCATTGATTTCACTGTACTGGATCCAACATAACCTAAATGAATGACACATATTGAACAAAGGTTGATGTATCATCAGTCTCTGGTAGTGAAAAGCCTATGTCTTCATTAAAACAATACTGGCACACGTTTGGTCCAATAATGGGCTCATTGTGAAGTTCAAATTTACACAATACAGGAATGGTACATCAGTGACAAATACACATTTTCAAAAGGTACTGTTTTATTAAGCAGAGCACCACAGTAGCTGATGGATCTAAAAACTTTTGTCATGTTGGTTCTTTTATTGTTACTGTTGTTTATGTGGTTTATACCCATTAGTTATAGAAATTGTGCTGGCAGCCTATTCAACAGAGTATTTTTTTATTTTATTTTTTCAACACTAAGAGGGTAGTACGTGTCTCCCTTTCTTACTGACCCACCAAAAGCCTACACTTGAAATATCTTAAACATCAAACTGACTACAGGAAGCATTCTCCAATACACTGTCTCTTGTCACTACACCAACCACTTGTTATAGAACCTAAAGTGTGAGCCCGTCTCCCTGCCTGGTGCCACACTGAAAGGCAGCAGCGAGGTCATTCTCAGTCATCCTGAAACTTCTGTCACTCGCTGCTGCAATCTCAGACAAATAAAGCCAAACAAACAGGAATGCAAAAACAAATCTTACACCAAAAAATAGACAACTGTAAAAAAATTTTAACACAAAACATTCCACAGTATAGTTTGACCAGAGACCAAAATAAAATAAAAAAATAAAAAATAAACGTCCTGCACTGAACAAACGTGAGCGTGGGTACCTGCCTTGCATTGTGGGTACCTGCCTTGCATTGTGGATGCCGCACAATAAAACCACCCTATGCGTCAAGGGGTTTTGTGTTAGTTGTGGAAGGCCTACGGTCAAAACCAGTGAGCTTTCCAGTGTTTTTCAAGCATTACCATTAACGTCCAGAGGGTTAATGCTTGGTGTAACGAACCAAACAGAACCCCTTAGCAAGAAACATAGAGCCATCCCCAGGGACACGTTATGACATCAGTTTGGCGGGTTTGCGAAAATGGATGCAGGGAGATCAGAGCAGTACGGGCTGCCAAATGATCACAACGATCAACACTGAGGTCAGCAATGAAGCTGAAGCACCATCGACCACACAGTAAAATCCACTACAGTGAGGGAATGGTCATCTGAATACTACCAAGCAAGCAACGAAGCCAGATTAGCTTTGAGTGGTTCATGTTATTTTATCACATGTTTAGAGGATATGAGTTATGAGATGTTAAAGAGATTAAAAATCCAATATAATAGTTAATTTTCTTCCCTGGTCAGCATGCCACTATAATTACATGTGGGAATTTTGAAGCACTTTGATAATAAATTTCATTTTTATATATATATTTATATTCATTTTAATTTAATTCAATCTTAATGGCCCTATGTGAACTTTCTTAGGAATACTTGAGACGATATTTTAAACCACAGAACTGAAAGGAGCAGACATCCCAGCTTGCACAGCTGGTTAGCTGTGGTATACTGTAGAGCTACACAGTAGTGGATGTGCATGGGTACATAAATATACTAACATGTGTGCATATCTTATGTACATGTACACAAGTTTGAAATGGACATACGTATCGCTTCTATATGTATACACACATACGTACATACAGTTTACAGCATACACTGAAAAATGTTAAGTGCTAGATTCCGATGGATAGCTACCGCAAACCCTGTTTTGGCAGCATGCCGGGTCGCTATGGCTACGGTAATACTGGTAGGCAGGATAACAGTTTTCATTTATTAATTTTAACAACACATACTTGGTATACATATTTAAACCCTTTTCAGGTGCAGGGAGGCTGGACTGACACCTTGGATGAGTCTCAGGCTCTTGAAGACTTGGTTTGGGTTCCAGCAGCTATGTACAGAGGCTATGCCCACAGTCCCAGTGGGAGGCCAATGAGAGGGCTTGTGCTAGTGAGAGAGAGAGAGAGAGAGAAAGAGAGAGAGAGAGAGAGAGAGAGAGAGAGAGAGAGAGAGAGAGAGAGAGAGAGAGAGAGAGGCCTCACACTGTTCGGTCACACTGTCAGTCAGACAGAATGTGCACAAAGGACATGGGGAATACCCCTTTCCGCTCGGGTTGGCCTTCTATGTGTCCAATCTGGAAGATGAAGAAGGAAAGCGAAAGAGTGAAAAAGGGAAAGAAAGAAAAGAATAAAGAAAGAAAGAAAGAAAGAAAGAAAGAAAGGAAGGAGAGGGTTAAAAATGGATAAAGAGGCAACTGACAATAGTTAAGTGGACTTTTAGCTACCATTCTGGTGCAAGCACTAAGAAGCGAAACCTGAAATGGCGGCTGTACTCACCCACCACTCCTGATCCTCCTCTCCAGTCACCACTATGACCTCTCCCTCTGCAAAGGTCAACTCGTCATCGTTATCCGCCTGGCAGTCGTAGATGGTCTTCACCCGCTTGACTTTGGTCTTGACCTGGACGAATGTAAAGACAGAGCCACACTCAGTCCACAACCGGGCCGGAACTGTACCGAGTATCTACAGTTTGTTGCTTGCACACAGGGCCCTTGTCCATTCTGATGTTAATGCAGGGTTATTATACTTCAGAATTATCCAAAACTTTGGAAACTTCAATATTGCAGTGGGAGACACTGAAAGGTTTTGCATTTGTACTCAACATCCTGCATATTTTCAACATAGTGTCCAAAGGGCCTTTCTGAACTAAGCACAAGAAGAATATACATATAAAGACAGACAAATACTTTTTCAACAATGCATCCATTCAGACCACGGGTCTTTTTCCTCAACTGCATATTAAGTGAAAGGGAAATGGTGTGGACTGGAACCTGTCACCCACCGTGCTGAGCTTGCGTGGCAGCGGCACTGGCATCTCCACTGTCCCTGCAGGTGCTCCATTGGTGTCCTCGCTGGCCTGCCTGGGAGAGAGCTCCTCCTGCTGGCCGGAGGACTGTGCTTCTGCTGTGTGCTGCTGCTGCTGCTGCCTGGGTGTCGGTGTGGTCGCGGCGGCTTCCTCGTGCTGGGCTTGCCTGGCTGCAGGGGTCTCTGAGGGCGAGGGTCTCGGTGGCATGTCAGCCAGCTGGGGCTTGGGCGGGAGGTCCTTGAGCTGCGGTTTTGGGGGAAGGTCGGACAGCTGTGGTTTCGGGGGCAGGTCCGAGAGCTGGGGCTTGGGAGGGAGGTCTGAGAGCTGGGGCTTCGGCGGGAGGTCCAACACATGGGGTTTAGGGGGCAGCTCCCCTGGCTGGGGTCTTTCAGCAGGCTGGGGCCTCTCTGCAGGCGGATGTCTCTCTGCAGGCTGAGGTCTCTCGGCCGGCTGTGAGCCTCTGCTCTCCACAGACTGCAGTGGCTTCTGAAGGACCTCGGGGCCCGGGCCTCCTGGCTTGTCCACTGAGGGGAGGTGGATCGTGTCAATCTTCCGCAACGCCACTGAAAGAGAGAGCGTTATGAATAAAGACAATGATTATGTTCTGCATTTCGGTACTCATATAGTACCCCTCTTTACCCATTTTTACAAGGTAGTTAAAAAAATACAAATCAGGCTGATATGCTATGGCTTAAGGAGCCTTGTCTGGGTTTCTGGGGACTACTTTTTTGTGTTGCATATTTCTTTTCAGTTACTGTAAAACCATTGAACTAGCTCACCTTTCTGAGGTAGTTTAGGTAAAACCCTTGGACCAAGTGTGGATTTAGTGTTGCTGGATGTAGTGCTAAAAGAAGAAGGAAGCAAAAAAAAACAAAAAAAAAACAATCACAATGAAAGTCATCTGCAGAGCCGGCAAACTGCAAGGAAATGGTTTGTGTGACTCACTGTAAAAGCAGTAGTAATCTACGTCTAACGTGTGTACAGCAAACATACCTCTGCTGCTGCTCAAACTTGTTAGCGGGTGAAGTCCTACTGGTGGGTGGAGGAGTGGACTCACTGCCTGTGAGTGCAAATGAGAGCGCGGAGGAGAAGAGGAAGTAAGAAAAAGGAGAAGCGCAGTTGGGGTGAACTTCAGCACTATTTCTGTTTACATCGGCCGCATGAGCACAACCAAGCAGAACAGAGGTGGCCGCCGTGTAACACTTCCTGTGTGAGAACTGCTCAACTAGCACTCACTACAAAGCATATAACATAAGTATATAACATAAGCACATAGAACTCAAAAAGACACAATATAAATAACCTAAACTTAAACATTTCTTTATGGTATCATTACATAATGTATTTAACACACAACAGCATTAAAATATAATGAACATGATTTCTTATTATTCTGTTGCACAATGCTTTTAATTAAACATCCACTCTCCGTTTTGATTTTGTGAATGAAAACCTCCTCACAACAGCCATCTGCTATCAGCTGCAGAATCTAGACAACCACAGATTTCAACCTCTACCACTACTACCGTCCATTAGGACTGGATGAGAAGGACAACCTCTACCACTACTACCGTCCATTAGGACTGGATGAGAAGGACAACCTCTACCACTACTACCGTCCATTAGGACTGGATGAGAAGGACAACCTCTACCACTACTACCGTCCATTAGGACTGGATGAGAAGGACAACCTCTACCACTACTACTGCCATTAGGACTGGATGAGAAGGCGGATGCGAGGAGTGGAGGTGTGAGGAGCAGGCGGATGTGAGGAGTGGAGGTGTGAGGAGCAGGCCCACCTTTGCTCTGCTGCGGGCCGGCCAGCACAGGGCTGGGGGGGTCGGACTGCGTGCGCTTGTGTCCCGGGGGAGGGGGTGGGGCCCTCTTCTTGGACAGGGTGCCACTTCCTCCGCCCGACGACTGGGAGCCCAGGGGCAGCGAGGTGGGGGGTCCGGAGGAGGGACCTGGAGTACAGGTAACAGGTGAGAAGCACGAAGGAGAGGAGAACATTGTTCATTTACGGGCCATTTACATTTAAACATCTGCCTGATGCATGCACTTCATGTACTTCCTGGGGGGGGTGGGTTGCCATTTGGTGTTGCAAGAAGTTTTAAGCAAGAAGTGACCTAAACACAGTTCACTTATTTTCTTTTCTCAAAACATTACGGACAAAAAGCCCAAGCAAGGCCTGCACAGGTTCCAGTCTACAGTCATGTTTGTTGAATCCCAACTCCAGCCCTGAGGGGCACAGTCATCTTTTCTGTACGGTATGACTGCTGTTAGTGAAAGGGAAAAAATACCAGGCCTGCAGCCTTAAATTCCAACAGTAGGTCTTGCACAACCAGGCTAAGGTGGCAGCAGAGCATTTCTTTATGCAGGTGTGACTGGGAGGGGATCAGTCGGGCAGCTCAACATCTATTATGTACAACCTGTGTGTCCAGTTACGTTGCAGCAGATGAATCTCACACTGCCCTGAGGCTACTTACATACTGTGCATAGAAAACTGATTACAGCACAGTTAAAGAGTCATGCCCAGTCCAGCACAGCGTGCACATCTAAACACATCTCTTGCATGCTTTTGTCCTGCACCTGGGATTGTGCACAAAGTCTCTTTACAAGCACATCTAAACACACATATAAAGTCAAGCCAGTGATTCCTGCTGTGTTTTTTTGAAAGTGTGTGTTAATGTGTGTGGATTGATTCCAGGTTCAGAATATACTACTGTATTTTTGACAGTTTACACCAGATTCTTCTGTAATTACTAAATTACAAATGACAATTACTCAAAACACATAAGTGAGAGATGTAAGGCAGTAGTCATGGCGACGGCTACCTTTACTTGAACTCCTGCCCACCAGGGTGGGTCCATCTGCGCCGGGAGAGGCCGGTGTGTCGGTGGAGGTGCTGTAGACGGGGTTGGCGAAGGCCCCGTAGGAGAGCCTCTGCTTGTCACGGTGGCCCAGGGAGCCTGGCAGGGTCAGCTTCTCCTGGGGGGACACGCTGGACGAGTGGCAGAAGCTCTGGGGCCGCGGAGACCGCTCCTTTTTCACCGGGCTGGGCTGTGGTGGCCACACAGGGAAACGCATTAGCACTTCATAACACACGCAGAATCATTACGAATCCTACGGATGCAGGATTGCCGTTATTGCTACTAATTCACGTTATTCTTTCAGAGAACGTAGAACTCAGAGCGGTCGGTGGAAGTTGTACCTTGTCATCCAGGTCATCATCGCTCTCATCGATCTCCTCCAGACGCAGGTTCCACTCATATTCCACGTGAACATGCGGATTGAACTTGCCTGCAGCAGCCTCCATGAGCTAAAGAGATAAAAAGATACAGAAACAGAGAAAGAGAGAGAGAGAGAGAGAGAGAGAGAGAGAGACAATAACCTTCTTGAGAAACACCTGGTCAACAAACCAATCCAACTGCAAGTCCAATCGAACCAAATGACCTTTATTGCTTTGTAAGTGGCTACGGAGAAAAATAAATGGACCCTTAAGGTCACTGATTACACTAAATGGTCAGAGAACACTCACTGGCTCTTCACAGTGGGAGCTCTTCAGCCTCCTGGCTATGTCCATAGCAGTCTCTCCACTCTGGTTGGCTGCAATCAGACAGACATCACATGATTAGATCAAGACCATGGCAACGGAATTGAACCGCACACAGTTCCCCTTTAGAGTAAACAACCACATAATCCTACACTGGGATAGGAGCAGGACACCTTGATGAGCCAGTGGCCAAAGATAGTGGATAAACATGCTGATTAAACTCACTAATGTCAATGGCTGGCTTGCTCCTGAGTAGCAGCTTGAGACATTCGGGTTTCTCATAAAGGCAGCAGTAGTGGAGAGCTGTGTTCCCACTGTCAGTCTGCCTGTCCAGAGTCCCACTGTAAACACAAGGACAAAACACCCAGCGTCATCTACACAAACCAATGACATCTAATAGCAGGCCACCTGTAGGCCCTCCAAGTTAGTAGGCAGTGTTATGGAAACACGTGACTTTTTCAGTGACCGTTTTCACCAAAGGTCACCCTGCTGGGCATGCAACATTCCAGCTGGAACCAGGCTTGCTATGTCACCCTTCAGAACTCTTTGTGTGGTGTGATAACTGTGAGCTGATGTACCTGTTCTGGACGAGGAAATCCACCAGGTGAAGAGACGTTTGGTCTGCTGTTCGGATAGCAAAGTGTAGAGCGGTTTCCCCAGGGTCCTGTCACAAACAACATTTTGCAGTTTAACACCTCAAAGCTGACACGTTAATTAGATTGAGCTCAAATACCGATTAAAGGTGACACTCTTAAATCCTGCACCAGCACCACAGACTGAGCTCATCAGATGACCCATCATAAGACCCTTGACTGGATGAATCAACAATGTTCCAGTGTTGAATCCGTACAAAGGTATGTGCAATTATTCATACATTTAAGCTAAAACAATTATTTTACTCATCCTCACTATGTAAGACATGTATGTATCCTATTCAGTACACTGTGCAAGTGTTGTCTGCTTTAGAGCGGACGGGTTGGGACTCAGAGATAGCAATAATATGGTGATTATATGGCTGCCTACTGGTTAGCACTTTGGACTTGTAACCGGAGGGTTGCCGGTTCGAACCCCGACCAGTAGGCACGGCTGAAGTGCCCTTGAGCAAGGCACCTAACTCCTTACTGCTCCCCGAGCGCCGCTGTTGATGCAGGCAGCTCACTGCGCCGGGATTAGTGTGTGCTTCACCACACTGTGTGTGTTCACTGTGTGCTGAGTGTGTTTCACTAATTCACGGATTGGGATAAATGCAGAGACCATATTTCCCTCACGGGATCAAAAGAGTATATATACTTATACTATACTTAATTTGAGAAGCACTGAGCTCCTAAAGGCATGACTGTCAAAGCCCCCCACCTGTGTGGAGCTCCTCCTCACCTGGCCTGCCTCTAGGAAGGGGTCAGTGAGCTCCACGCCGTCCGCGTACAGCTGGATGAGGGCCAGCAGGTCCCGCGTCCTCACCGCCTCGTACAGGTCACCCTGTCGCGCTGTCGCCGTGGAGGCCGTGCGCCGCGCGAAACGGTGCTCCACGTACTTGGCGTTGATGTACTCCTTCCTCTCAGTCCTGCGGGCACAGGCCACCGAGAGCCGGTCAGTCACAGAGAGCGCTGCAGCGTACATTCAGCTGAGATTACTAAGAGTTGTACTGTTGTCATGAATACTCACATGTCACTGGTTGGTGTGGGCTTTGGGGAAGGGCTAGGAAGATTCCCCTCCAGAATCTCATTAAAACTGCTATTCCCTACATTCTTGGCCAGCTGTGTGAAGAACAAGAGGCAAGGTCTACTATAGAAATACCTTAACATTTCCACAAAATATGTTTAGAATCATATTCTAAAGGGCAGAGTCCTGCAGAGCAGTAGCTCACCAAGAGTTCTGAGGTCCCTAGTTTGTCCAGCTCCATGGACTGAATGCGGGAGATATGCACCCCCATCTCCCGGTGGATTCCGGAGCACTCAATGCAGGTCAGGATGCCCAAGTTTGTGGACAACCATTTGGGCTCTGATAAGGACAAAAATGAGGACAGTGAATGAAGACAGGCCCATTCTACAGGGCATATAAGTGCTGCAGTACACTTTACTGACACAAGAGGGCGCATGAGGCTTTACTTGCATCTGTGTTGATAGACATCCTGTCTTGCATCTTTTAAAGAAAGAGCAGGGAGAAAAAAAGAAAAGAAAGAAAGAAAGAAAGAAAGAAGGAGTTAGAGAGAAACTTCAACTGAGAGAAACTGACCAGGAGCCCCACAGTCACAGCAGGCTTCATTGCCGGGCATGCGTAGTACGTCCTCTATGATGGCTTTGGTCAGGTCCTCCATGGTGTCCTCTCCGGTGCTCTGGCCACCCTGAAAGGCCATGTTAAGAGCCTCCTCCTTACTGTTGGTCAGCACAGAGATCCAGCTGCAAGAAACACACACACACACACACACACACACACACACACACACACACACACACACACACACATGCACGCACATGCACACACAGAATCACTGTGTAAAACAGATATGTACAAGCTATGTACAAGCTATGTACAAGACATGTACATGGTTTGCTTGAGTTTAATCAGTACATAAGGAATAAGCTAAATTGTCACTATGACAGTGCAGGCAAAGCAGTAAAATTGTTAGTGCTGTTGGTGTAACATCGGGGAGGGGGGAGACCAATATTTATGCCTCAAGATGAGTTCCTTTAAACATTGTTTTGGGGTAAGTAATGAATGAACACAAACACAGACAGCCCAGTTATATCACTAGCACTTACATCACAAACTCCTGCTCATCCTCTGCCTGGAAGTGATATGTGCGGTTGTCTGTGAAGCAGGAACAGAAAAATCATTACGCTCAGTGCAACAACCAGGCCCGCCACAGACCGAGGATAACAAACCTCAAGGGGAACAGATACAGAGAGTGACAAAGAGAGAGAGAGAGACAGAGACAGAGACAGAGACAGAGAGAGAGAGAGAGAGAGAGAGAGAGAGATAGAGACAGAGAGACAAAGGGAGACAAAGAGACAAAGAGAGATCTACTGGAGAATGCGGTTAGCACATCACCAGGAAGGAAAGCGGAAATGGAGATCCGCTTGTTACGGCCGCACCATTGCACATTCCTCCTGCGGTTATGATGCCCTGCCGCCTCTGCAGACACTTTCTGGGTGAGTGGCGTACGCCTCCCTCCACAGTCCCACGCGACCCCCACACACTCCTACGTCCCGCCCCCACCTCCCCCCCCATCCTCCTCTGGCTGGGAGTGTGTATGTGTGCACTCACGAGAGATCAGGTCGAAGCACTTCTTGTCCTCCCCGCTGGGTTTGACCTGGCACGTCAGCAGGTTGAGCCGGACTGGCTGCCTGTTTGACTGAGCAGAAAGAGAGAGACAGAAGGTTCTATGAGAACTTTGGACAGAGACGGAACAGGAACTGAGAGGCTACCTGAACAGCACGGGAGATGTCTGCTCCGTGCGTACGTGCTAGCCTGGGTGCCATTCCGAACTTAGTCCCGCCCACAACTGAGGTCGGGAAGTTCGGTCTGGCATTGCTTCATTGTGGTGGAAGTATGCTCGCCCTATATCAGGCGGACCAATCAAATCAGGCTTTACGATGATGGACAGGTGAGCAACAGCGCCTGGTCTATCACGTCATCTGAGCACGCTTAGATTAGGCTTATGTTTGAAAAAAAAAACGCTGTGGCTAGAAGGATATATGGCTTTTAAGACCCCATATTGAAAATTCATATTATTTAATGTATTTAATTTAATTGTATCACTGAAAACGATTATTTCTGAAAACTTTGGCCAAAGTTGAGATGTGGGAAAACTTGTGGTTTCACTTTCATCAAGGGAAAACAGCGATGTTGCATTGCGACATGTTCCCTCATTCGTTTGAAATCTCTGATTGACCACCTGTTCGAGGGATTTGCGACAGCCTTTCCCAGCTGTTTAACATGTTTGTAGCATATCACTGTTAAACAGAATTATTTTTAAAAACGGAGGGGATATAGGAGAAGAAGGATGGTTTGTGTGTTTTCTTCCTACACCTCACGGTAAGCTATTTTGTTGCTCTGATTGGTTAGGTCTATCCAATTGAGTGCAGAGGCATTCCCCCCCTGTATCGGTTGAAACACGCCCCAAAATTACGTCCCAATGGAGCAGTATCAGACTCATATTCTGACTAGAATTGAGTATGACTGTGTCAGACTACGTAAGTGCCAGTGTGGTGCTAAAGATCGCTAAATGCTATGACACACGTTGTTCCCATTCCCCACAGGCAGGCTACAATGCTAATAACCATTCATTTGATTTCAGAAAAGGGCTACATGCTGTTCCTGCATCAGAATAGAGGTGTATCTAAGGTAATGGCACCTCATGCCTGTGTGAGTAATGCGTGTGTTTCATCTGGAGTTATGTATGAAAGTGTATAATTCTGTGTGTCTATCTGAGTGTGCAATAGGTTGTTTAGATATCATTTAGAAACTCTTTTGTTGTGCACAAACTATAGAAAATTCTTTAAAAACTCATCCTGATTTACAGAAAGGTCACTCTGATCTATTTATTTCATATAAATTCATGTCATAAATAGTCTCTTAGGGCCTCTGTCTAGCCAACCCAAATATGTGATGAATGCATATGGAATGTGTAGGTGTGGAACCATCAGTGCAAGGGAGGGTTACAGTCTGATGATCCAAGGGGCCTCGGGCACTTGATTAAGCACAGGGTTTTGTTTTGGTATGTGCTGTGTGTTTTAACATACAAGGACTCTGGAAGAACACCTGGCATAATAAGCTGAGCATTTTGTCATGCACAGTAGAGCTATTTGTCTTATATTGAAAATGTTTATTTTTGTGTGAACATGTAAACATGTGTAATGTTTGGAGTGTGAAAGTGTCGGGGGAGTGAGAAACAGGAGAGATGGTGAGACGAGTGCGTGTTTACCGTGGCGTGGGAGATGGTGAGACGAGCGTGTGTTTACCGTGGCGTGGGAGATGGTGAGACGAGTGTGTGTTTACCGTGGCGTGGGAGATGGTGAGACGAGTGTGTGTTTACCGTGGCGTGGGAGATGGTGAGGATGCCGTTCTTCACAGAGCACTTCCTGCGCTGCCACACCTTACGCAGGCTGGGGGGGGGGCAGAAAAAACACATCAGGGCCTACCTCTTTCACTTCCTCTCTCTCTCTGCTGTTGTGAAGAAACCTGCCCATCATTTTTACATTGATATTTATTCATCTGGCAGAGGCTTTTTTTTATCCAAAGCGATTTCAAATTGAGGTACAGAAAAATAAAGCTACATTATGTCAGGATCATTTTTTAAGGAAAACCCTGTGACTGTAGTCGCCTGTCCAGTGTATAACTGTATGGTTATTTGGAGGCTGTGAGAGGCCCCTGGAGGCCCTTGGCGGCTGATGATGACCCACCCGTCACTCTTCTTCAGCAGGTAGCCCTTCTTCTCACTGCCAAACTCCTTGTTGCCCTGTAGCTGGTGCATGCTGTAGCCACTCTGCTTGCTCTGGGAGTCCTGCACACACACACACACACACACACGCACACACACGCACACACACACACACACACACACACACACACACGCACACACAAGTGCATGCACGCACGCACCCACGCACACACCATTGACGACACATCGAATAAAGTCAGTGAATGAAGTTGACATTTAACAACATTGATTAAAAAGTGTTTTTCATTAATCCTTAAAATAATTCATCATGCCACTTTG